>NW_025727757.1:2105000-2405000 GCF_021461385.2 Schistocerca piceifrons
CATTTTTGTAAACAAGCGAAGTGGCCTTCCATTTATCTCTACACAGAATTAATCCAGATTCTTTCTGTGTATCAAGTGCAGATTGTTAACCTCCATTTGAGAAGCCTGTACAAAACCTGCCAAACTTCAGAACGGGATTCGACTCTTCTAGCGACGTGATGACATTAAGAATCTGCAGAGGCCTTACTAGTAAACGACACACAGCACCTCAGTGTCACTGTCCGTGTGATCTGAATGCTGGCTTCTTAGGCATTGCTGTCCTGCGATTATACCTTTACACAGCACCCTGTCTCCCTCCAGTAGCCAACGCACATCACCTGTCTCCTAACTGCAGATGTGTGAGTACTGCCACCTTACAAACTTCGCGTATGTTGTACGAAAACACATAACAATGCAAGCTGGCTGATACAGACACTAACGCCGAGAAACCACGAGGAAAGAGAATACATATATGCCTTTCTCCATACCAACACCCAAATATAAATAAAGAATTCGAACTCAGTATTGGAAACATAAACGAACGCAGTTGGGGAGCCTTAATGCAGACGCATTCCCAGCTGCTGATTCTCAAACACATCGCTGCTGCAGAACCGACTGGTCAGATGTGTACAGTGACCGTTTCCTGCGAAATACATTAGTAGTTTCTCCGTGAATTCGTCGGGAGTCTACGGAACTGATGAATAAACCCTCCACTTGTTTACTCAATGCCGATATTCAGCTTGCGTAATTAAACGATTTACAAGTAGGATCTGAAGAGAGTATTGAGGTGAAGCAAAGTCACAGCACAGTTTTCAGATTACACTACGAATCGAGTGGGTATTCTTTAAAAAAAAAGAAATACACTGTGGACTATGCATCTGAATGCAGTTTGTTTATTGGCTGATGAATCCATATCAGGTGAGTGAAGCGAGTTAGTCAGCCGGAGTGGCCGAGCGGTTCTAGGCGCTACAGTCTGAAACTGCGCGACCGCTACGGTCGCAGGTTCGAATCCTGCCTCGGGCATGGATGTGTTAGTTAGGTTTAAGTAGTTCTACGTTCTAGGGGACTGATGACCTCAGAAGTTACGTCCCATAGTGCTCAGAGCCATTTGAACCATTTTTGAAGTAAGTTATTTTTTCCCATAGCTGACCAGAAGACATGGCAGTACTTCTTAATTGCTAAATATGAGTAGGAATTTGATGTATAACCTAAATTCCGTCCCCTCTTCTCTCTGTCCATCTCCTACTCCCTCTCTCCTTGTCCATCTGCCACTCCCCCCCCCCCCCCCTCTGTGCATGACCTCCCCTCCAAGTCCTCCTCCACCCCCTGTCTATTCCCACTTCTCTGTCCTCTTACCCCTCTCTCTGAGCTCAAGCCTTGTTTATTGTTATTGAGAACAAAACCTCGATTGGGAACTGAAGCCACTTAAAACGAACATGTACGCTAGTTGAGACCATTGGTATACAGTGTGTTAGAGACACCTGTCCCCATGCTGGATCTGTGAGGACAGTAGCTGTAATGACAGTCTTTGCCATGGTTTTAATTTGTGAGTGGTTAGAATTACAAAGTTAAGGATTCTGTAGTGTTTTCCTAATAATAAGCCGATAAGCCATAAATACCAGTTTCTTGTTTCTGTAAAAACGATGGCGAAGAAGAAAACAAAACAGTACAATACTATGTACACAATTTGTCTTTGAAATTATACATAAAGAGAAAGAATATATAAGGGAGAAACAATTTGTCTAATGGGTTACACGCCCCCCTATTGTAGTTCAAACTGTGGGAAAGATACCGAAACAACACATTTTCACAGTACAGCACACGATTTTCTTTCACACAGTCGGTTTTAACAGAAAACCTACATGTTGCCATTTAGAAAAATATGTAACCTAAAACTGACAAAATGTTTGTTAGGGTTTAGTATAGAAATTCGAAATAAATCGCTCAAGCACTTTTCGAGGGTTTTGGTAACAAAGTATCCCCTTTTAATGTTCATTAGAGCATTGTGCATAAATTTCAAGTAATTCACTCAAGAACTTTTCCAGGTATTTGGTAAATATATTTATCTATCATATACACTCCTGGAAATGGAAAAAAGAACACATTGACACCGGTGTGTCAGACCCACCATACTTGCTCCGGACACTGCGAGAGGGCTGTACAAGCAATGATCACACGCACGGCACAGCGGACACACCAGGAACCGCGGTTATGGCCGTCGAATGGCGCTAGCTGCGCAGCATTTGTGCACCGCCGCCGTCAGTGTCAGCCAGTTTGCCGTGGCATACGGAGCTCCATCGCAGACTTTAACACTGGTAGCATGCCGCGACAGCGTGGACGTGAACCGTATGTGCAGTTGACGGACTTTGAGCGAGGGCGTATAGTGGGCATGCGGGAGGCCGGGTGGACGTACCGCCGAATTGCTCAACACGTGGGGCGTGAGGTCTCCACAGTACATCGATGTTGTCGCCAGTGGTCGGCGGAAGGTGCACGTGCCCGTCGACCTGGGACCGGACCGCAGCGACGCACGGATCCACGCCAAGACCGTAGGATCCTACGCAGTGTCGTAGGGGACCGCACCGCCACTTCCCAGCACATTAGGGACACTGTTGCTCCCGGGGTATCGGCGAGGACCATTCGCAACCGTCTCCATGAAGCTGGGCTACGGTCCCGCACACCGTTAGACCGTCTTCCGCTCACACCCCAACATCGTGCAGCCCGCCTCCAGTGGTGTCGCGACAGGCGTGAATGGAGGGACGAATGGACACGTGTCGTCTTCAGCGATGAGAGTCGCTTCTGCCTTGGTGCCAATGATGGTCGTATGCGTGTTTGGCGCCGTGCAGGTGAGCGCCACAATCAGGACTGCATACGACCGAGGCACACAGGGCCAACACCCGGCATCATGGTGTGGGGAGCGATCTCCTACACTGGCCGTACACCACTGGTGATCGTCGAGGGGACACTGAATAGTGCACGGTACATCCAAACCGTCATCGAACCCATCGTTCTACCATTCCTAGACCGGCAAGGGAACTTGCTGTTCCAACAGGACAATGCACGTCCGCATGTATCCCGTGCCACCCAACGTGCTCTAGAAGGTATAAGTCAACTACCCTGGCCAGCAAGATCTCCGGATCTGTCCCCCATTGAGCATGTTTGGGACTGGATGAAGCGTCGTCTCACGCGGTCTGCACGTCCAGCACGAACGCTGGTCCAACTGAGGCGCCAGGTGGAAATGGCATGGCAAGCCGTTCCACAGGACTACATCCAGCATCTCTACGATCGTCTCCATGGGAGAATAGCAGCCTGCATTGCTGCGAAAGGTGGATATACACTGTACTAGTGCCGACATTGTGCATGCTCTGTTGCCTGTGTCTATGTGCCTGTGGTTCTGTCAGTGTGATCATGTGATGTATCTGACCCCAGGAATGTGTCAATAAAGTTTCCCCTTCCTGGGACAATGAATTCACGGTGTTCTTATTTCAATTTCCAGGAGTGTATGTTAAAATTGGTTGTTTGTTAGAGTATCATGTAAATATTTGATGTAATACAGTGAAGATTTTTGGCATCAACATTTCCCCTTTATAGATTAAAAGTATATTTGTATGTTATATACATTAAAAGTATATAGCCTATGTCCATTCAATAGTTCATGGAAGTATTGTGTAAAACTTTGAACTACATCATTTGAGAACATTTCGAGATGCTTGGTAACCTCCTTTCCCCTGTAAATGTTAGAGAAACATTTATATGTTATAATTGTGAATGAAGTACATAGTATATATCCAACTAAATGCTGATGAGAGTATCAGGTGCAAATGTGAAGTATATCAGACAAGAGCTTTTAGAGACTTTTAATAAAAACTTTTCCTCTTTACATGTTACGTATGTCCTGTATCTGTCTGACCATTCATTAGAGTATCATGTGATAAACAATGACTTGTCCTTGTATAGTAATACAGATTAAAACTTGCGCCAACCCCCTCTTAAAATTTCTTTGATGTGTGGTCCTTAAGATGTATTGTGTTCAAACTTTAAAAAAGGGAATAGCAAATTTTTATGCAATACAAGAAGAATTTAGATAAAAGTCTTTAATCACAAGATTTGTTGAGTGCTAAATAGTTGTACCGCGTCTGCTTCTGCCCACTGTTACCCCTTATGTCCCTCCTCGCACCGGCCAGCAGCAGTGCCTTCGCTGCATATGCACACCCCATCTGGCAGCCACATGGAGTGGAGTCTCCCCCGCATCGTGCTGGACATCTGCACACGCTGACGCCGCCAGTAGCATCCGTACAATGTGCTGCTCGCCACCTCTACATGCAGCCCAGTGCAGAGGCGTCATCCCATCCGAGTCCCTGACGTTGACATCTGCTCCGGCATCAATCAGGCACTTGACAGTTTCTTCGTGGCCATTCACCACTGCTTCATGCAGGGCAGTGTCGCCACTGGCGTCTGTCGCGTTGACTGGCGACCCCGCATCCAGGAGTGCCCGCACTTGGCCGGTCTGACCCTGTGACGCAGCAATGATTAGCCTCCCAGCCAGCACCTGCTTCTGCTCCTCAGTCAGGATCCTGTAAATCACATTATGATTTACATCAGTTTTAGTATAGCAGCAGTGACATGAACATAACCTCCACAACGTATCTAAAACACACACACACACTCACACACACACACACACTCACACTCACACAGAGAGAGGGGGTTCGGAGATCCAAAATATTACTCTGTGAAAACCTTGTTTGAAATCAGTCATATAGGTAGTCAAGTAATGGCTTGAGTGTCAGAGCTGACAACGAAATGAATGCACTTATCAGCAGGTCGAATTCGTGCAGTCTCTACTAATTCAGTTGTAGGGAGATGAGAAGCCAAGATAATGTGACAGTAGTGTACGGATATTGAGGATGCAAACTGCATTGGCACAAAGACGTCAAAGACACCTTATTTAATGATACATAAACAGAAAAAAATAATGAATAAATTCTAGTGTCCGATTTCACGCTCTGCTTTGACCTCAGAGTGAGCAGTCAGGACGACGTGGGGTTGGTTGCCCATAAAGCATCCTATGTAGTTAGTACAGATAGATTCCCTTCGTATTTGCTGTGTATTTGAGATAGGAGTTTTCTAGACACCAAAGCGTTTGCATTTGGTACCTGTAATAAATTGTTGTCTCAGCTGTGATAAGCAGAATGGGCGGGCATCACGTCACGATACGGTGACGTCAGCCCGTATTCACACTGCCCGCCACGTCATGTCACGTCAGTTCCATCTCAGAGCACAGTATCGCAATTGAGGAACTAACAACGACAAAGGTTATTAATGGCCAAAACAATGTTCATAACCTGTGTTCTACATCAGTTTTGTTTGATGAAGTGCTGAGCAGTGAAACATTTCAGATCGTCGACCTGTCTGTGCTACGAGAAAGTGGGAGTCTGTTCTGTTATGGTAAAAACTAAATAATTTTTCGTTTTCAGATGTCTGACATTGCTCGTGTAAGAACATCCGAAAGAAAAAACAATGAAGTCGACATGCATCATTTGGAATTTGCCACAAAAACAAAGCATAATAATAACAATAAAGATTACGAAGATACAAAATCACAGTATCCGCTGTTATAAAACGAGTGAGTGCGGTAAAAATTGGTTAATTTACAATGTTAGCAGACGATGATGCCATCAAAACTTTCTTCCCGAGAAACCTAGACTAGCCATGACGTGACATGACAGTCTGTTGACAACTTGTGTTAATTCCGCCGTTTGTAGTGCATTGTGGAATGTTTTGACGTGACGTGATGTACTTGACGGCGAACGTGAACTCACCTTACGCAAACAGCGTCGTCCCGAGATCGTGTCACGGTTTCAGCTCAATGTTGACAGCATGCGCAGCACGCACTGCTCACTCCACAGATTTTTCTTCTCTCTGGCTTTGACCGACGTCATGTCTGAGTCACAGACGCTACTTAGAGGCGACATCTGAAGGCAACGAGGCCTATTCCTAAAAAACGAATGTACTACAGAAAAAAGATAATGCACACAAATACTATAAAATTGCATTGTAGCTCATGCAATTAATTACATAGCCACCAGTTACATCGCAAAGGAATTGAGATAACAAGAAAGCAGGTAACAACAGAAAAAAAGCATACATGCATCAAATAAATTATCACAGTTTACGCGAGCAAGTGAAAGAACCATATGCCGCCTTAATAAAATCCACTAGAATGTCACTGGCAGTAAACTCGTAATATTGTGGAATAGCGGTAATACTTAATAACAGGGACTGAATCTAAGGGGATATCGCGAAAAAGTGGGGGTTCTTGGCGGGTACAAACTAAAATCTAACGCAACAACCGCGAAATGAGATAAATAGTAGCGTGCAGGAGACGTATCGATACAGACTTCAGTCAGAAAAATACAAGGGAATTTTAAAATGCTTTCAAAGAAGTAATAACAGCGAACAAGCAGGTGGGCCTTCACTTCAGATATTCAACAGCCAAACTGATTATCAACAACAAACACAACTCTGTATTATAAGCAAAATACTTCAAAATCTTGTAAACTGCGAGGAACCAACACAACCACTAATTTCCAGACAGCCTCCAAAGGAAAACCCACCTTCAGAGCCACTATACCGCAGTAGACTGAACAATACGGCCGGCCGAGGTGGCCGAGCGGTTCTCGGTGCTTCAGTCTGGAACCGCGCCACCGCTACGGTCGTAGGTTCGAATCCTGCCTCGGGCGTGGATGTGTGTGATGCCCTTAGGTTAGTTAGGCTTAAGTAGTTCTAAGTTCTAGGGGACTGATAACCTTAGAAGTTAAGTCCCATAATGCTCAGAGCCATTTGAACCATTTGAACAATACGCTGGGCAGCCAAAACACAACAGGGTGCCAGAAGAAGACGGGATATTGGCTGATATGTGAAAACTAGGAGGGAGTGGGCAGCTGAAACCTTTTACGAGGTCACGAAATACTGCTAGGAGGAAGGAGGAATACCGGACGACTGGAAGCAAGCCACAATCCATCCGCCACGTAAGAAGGGAGACAGGACGGGCACACACATTTACCCAGCTCCATACTGAGGCCTCTGCTGAGTAAGACAGAAGACCAAGCAGAGGACACAACTGGCGAGTACCAAGCGGGATTGAGGGAAAGTAGTTTTTGCACGGGCCAAATTCTTAACTTGAAAACAGTCCCCACGATCACAAAAATGCAGAACCTGAACACAGTCGTTACATTCGCTGATTTAAAAAAAAGCCAACGATTCTGTAGACAGACACTGGAACAAGCAGGTGTTGACAGAACCATTCAAACAGGCACTTACAGACACAACTTCTAAAGTTAAATTCCTAGGTGAAGTTTCTGAATGCTTCACAACTACAACAGGAGTCCGGCAGGGCTATGGGCTCTCGCCGATTGCCTACAGTGTGACCTCAGACAAGGTCATGAGAGAGAGCTCAAGAACTACAAGAGAAAAACATCGAAGGAATCCATGTAGAACAAGAAAGACCAAGATCTGACGTGGCATATGTTGTTTCTGCTGACGAAATTGTAATGATTTCCAATGAGAAAATAGATGCAAAGGTAATGATAGAAACACTGTACAAAATTGTAGCTAAAACCGGACTCATGTAATTGAAAGATACATACAATTACTGTTTCTGCTACACAAACTGCCTTACACAGCTTAGAATCAACAATCATCTCGACTAGTTTGCAAAAGTATATTACTCTAAATATAAGTTCTGTGTCGCAGATCTCCACATTTATTAAACATACAAGAATCGACAATTAATGTTATGCATCAGCATCGGTGCGCGTGCTTGGGCAGAAACCAGACGCTGGTTGGTGTCTCACCAGATGTCTTATTGCTGCCGCTGCTCCGTGCTGTTGCCGCGTTTCTCTGTTTTTTAAGGATTATCTGGGAATTTGGACAGGAACAGTCGTCTTGCTCGCCTTTCGACTCGACTCAAACCGTTGCTAGGCTACGGCATGGGCCAAGAGGAGAGGCATGTATTGTTGACAACTGCGACACGTCACGATTTGTCTTGTTTACTATAAAAGAGTAAAGGTCATATTCGAAGGGGCCTTACTCCAAATTTTGATAAAATGAGTTACGAAAGGCAACATATCATATAGACATAGATACATATTTTTACGTGAAATGGGCTTTGCGATTCAGAGTGACGTCATTTACAAAAGGGCTTACTCCTGGAGTAGCGCCCTTTCAATGGTGAGCATATTCGCATGCCATCTACCGAGTACTTAATGTACTATATCTTACGGTTCGCCTTTCGTAGCTTAATAGTTGTTATTTCTGAACATGTGTTGTGAAATGTAAAACGAATTCAAGTATTGAGTTGGAACATAGTGAAAATACAAAGAACAGAAAAAAAGAGAGACCTAATGTTGGAAATTATCAACATAATGTTATAAAAATAGCAATAGTGAACTGTCATGAATGTACTATCCGTTTGAACCATGTTTCTTTGTGCATTTTGAACACAGTACTTTACGGTCACGTGTTGTGGCTTCCAAGCACGTAGAAGGATTGCACAATGATACATTCGAAGCTTTATTTCCAGGAGGGTCTGTTGTATTTAATTTTCATAATATTTGCACTGGACAATTAGCTGTTAACGGGAAAAAACATAGACATTCAACATTTGCATGATCGATGATAATGATCGATGAATCCATTTTATAAACTTTGATTAAAGTTATACAACTGAGAAAATGAATGGGTAAAAACAAGAAACAATTTAAAACACTACTAAAACGTAACTTGACTATGGATATGAGTTACTCATTCAAGAAAAGGACGTTACTCCAATCTTAATAACTGCAATAATGGCAAACTATCCATTTCGTCCTGTTCTTTAAACAGCGGAGAGCCCGTCCTGTTACATTCAACATACTCACTGGCAGAATGTTTTCGTTCGCTCCTGAAAACTTACGATTTTGTAGTAATGCCTTTTCATGGATAAAAACACTGAAATCGCTCAGTCAAGGCGAATCCTTCACTACGTTCAAGTTATGGAAGTCGGTTATGCATTTCTGGTTTGTTGCACACGTCTAGGCTGAGGAACAAGTCTGTACGGTGATGGAACGAGTCTCTATATCAAACTAAGTCTGAAACCTTAAGAACAGATAAAATTCCCACGAATAGTACCCAGATGTCAAGCCGCTAATTAGTTAACAATACAACACATGAATTTGCTTAATTTTTATACAAGGAGTCACGTCAGTGTACAAGGAGTGAGTCATGAAAATTCTTCAGATTAGACTTGAAAGTGCGTGAATTCCTGCTGAGATTTGTTTATTCTTGCGGTAGTTTACTGAAAATGGAGAATACTGCACGCCCGAGTCAAGGAGATGCGGTCGAAATGCACGGTGGATTTCTGTCTTGTATCAGCTGAGTCAAAGCTGCTCATCCTCGGGGAAAAACCACGTGTTGTTAACAACAGACGAAGTGGAAATATACATTTAGAGGGCCGCGTCGGAGCTCCCAGACTCTCGAACAGGGGTCAAATGGTTCAAATGGCTCTGAGCACTATGGGACTTAACTGCTGAGGTCATCAGTCCCCTAGAACTTAGAACTACTTAAACCTAACTAACCTAAGGACATCACACACATCCATGCCCGAGGCAGGATTCGAACCTGCGACCGAAGCAGTCGCGCGGTTCCAGACTGTAGCGCCTAGAACCGCTCGGCCAAACCGGGCGGTGAACAGGGGTCGATCACAGTTTCGTGAACTTACGCCACATTTTGCCCGAACTGCCGTTTTCTGGGCCAAGAAGAGCCTTTGAGAATGGAAAAAAACTACACCAGAATATAACGTTGTTAGTCATAAGCTGATCAGAGTAAGCAATGTAGATTAATTCTCGTGTTGGGCTATCACTTATTTCAGATACTCTTCCAGTGATAAATACACCAGTGTTAAGTTTTTGAACAAGATACTGAACGTGCGCTGTCTATGTCAGTTTATTACCTATGAATTTGGATTGTTCGGACTGAGTAATGATATGCATATTACATCTGATCAATATGTCAGTGTTAGTTCAGTTGTTCTCCAGAAACCGTAAAATTTGAGTCTTATTTTGATTTAGCATCAGTTTCTTCTCTACAGCCAATGAACTTACGCCATCAACTGCCCTCTTTGGTTCAGTGCTTATGTTGCACTCAGTATCCTTCACCACCAAAAAATCACTCAGAAAGCAGGGGTATCTTAGAATTTGTTGTAATATCCAGACCTACATTAATACTCCGCAAGCCACCTGATGGTGTGTGGCGGAGGGAATTTCTGATACCACTAACTGATGTCCCCTTCCCCGTTCCACTCGTGAGTGGCGCCTGGAAAGAGTGATTGTCATTAAGCCTCTGTGTTGGCTCTAGTTTCTGGAATTTTCCCGTCGTGCTCATTTCGCGATATGTATGTGGAAATACGTAATATGTTGACCGACTCTTCCTGGTAAATCCTCTTTCCAAATTTCGGCAGTAAACCACCCGTGATGCATAACGCCTCCCTTGTACCCACTGCCACTGGAGCCTGTTGCGCATCTCTGTAACGCTCTCGCGCCGACTTAGCTGTCCCGTGGCGAAACGCGCCGCTCTTCGTTGGATCTTCTGTCGGCCCTACCTGGTAAGGGTCCAAGGTGCAAGAGTCGGTCGAACAAGAGTGGGTTCCTTATCTGCGTTCACTCTTTGCCGCTACTGTCGTTGCTCGTGACGAATACATACAAGTCCTTTTCGGACCTGTTTTCTTACGGACGGCTTAAAAGGTCACTTGTCCACTATTGTCACTGTGTTAGATAATTAATCCACTTACCGCTATTATTCCCTAATGACTCACGCACATTATGAACCCCCCCCCCTACCCCCAATTCGAATCAATTCCGAAACGAAGAAAGCCACATACGCAAAAAACAAAAACCGCAATATCCGTCTAGGAATCGAACACGGAGTCATCGCTCATGAACCAGGTGTCTTGGTCACTCGCTTAGCGCCGCTTTCGCTGGAGCATGTTTACCTTCATGCGTGTAAAAACGGCAGTCGTAAAAGTTTCTTTTCTTGATTTTTCGAAAAAGACACGTTTTAGGACAGCATATATAATGATAAAAAATGCTCAGTTTACAATTATCTGCCGATCCAGTTCACTTTGAGTCGGTTAGTGTCATGTACTTTAAGAGCGATTTTCTCAAAATATTGGAGGCAATGGGCCAAAATATCTTACAGTCCTTACTTTCTGTAGGTACACAAGGGACCTGTCAAAAATGAACCGGTTGGCTGTGCCTGACGTTCTTCCCTTGTATCTGACTGTCGTTGTTTTCTGTTCAGCGATCAGTTACCTCTGTACCTACCACTTCGATGTTCGCGCGATGATTGAAAGGTGGGCTCGTGTTCTGATCGTCCGCAGTGAAATCATTTCGGAAGACTGAATTCAGTATTTTGGCCTTCTCTCTGTTTTCTCTGGTCTCTGAGTGACTGAATAACTGATTTCCAACCGATTAGTGATTGTACGGAGGACCAAAACTTATAAGCGCTTTTAGTCAAGTCGGTTGATAAAATTTTACTGTCAAGATCATTAAACGCCTGTCTAATTGCCCTGCTGATGCTCATTTTCGTTTCGTTCAGTTTCTGTTTGTCAGCAAGATTTTGACTTCTCTTGAGTACTTGATGAAAGTCTCTTTGCTTACGTAGCAATTTCCTAATGCGTCTATTAAACGACGGTGGGTCTTTCCCATCCCTTAACACCTTGCTCAGAACATACTTGTCTAAGCCATATTGAAGGACGGTTTTGATTTTTTTTCCATTTGTGCTCCACATCTTCGTTCTCAGAACTAATGTTTGATTACACACACATTCTACAGTGTGTATCTTCTCGTTCTTGCTAAGACCTTTCTTGACTTTCCTTCAGATATCCGTAGTCATAGTTGCTGTCATAGCATTATGATCACTGACACCTTCCGCTCCGTTATCACATCGAAGAATTTTGTGACTAGGAGGTTTAAGACGTTAGTTTCACGATTTAGTTGCCTAATTAGCTGCTCGAAATAATGTTCGGATAAGATATTCAAAATAATATCAACAAATGCTTGTCTCTGGTACAGTTTTAATTACCACAAGTGGGCCAGTGTATTGTAGTATGCGTTACTGTACTGCGTTTAAAGTTAAAGCGACTGGTTGAAAAAGTTAACAACACTGACTTTGCTGTGGTCATAGAAAACTAGATCCCAACGTTTGTGATTTTTTCAAGAAACAGAAATGGAGTCATAGTGTATTAGTTATTGGTATTTTGTGATTATGTTTGTTAAGTATTTTCAATATTTTATGTACAGAATACTGTCTTTCCATTTTGGTACTGTCGATTAAATTTTATAATACAGTAACTGAAGCGGAAGTGTGTCCTTCCTGACTGCTGTACCACACAGCACTCCCTGCAAGTTTTAAAAGTGCTCAACACTGTATCTCGATCACTGTCCAAGTTCGACGTGAGTAAACAGTTTACATTGTTTCTACTTCTTTCTTCACTTATTAAAAGTTTTTACATTTTGGTGGCATTTTCTTGCTTTACATACTGCAAAAGCGTAAGAAAATTTATCTTCAGTCTCTCTTCACAAATACTGCATTGTAAGTACTGTAGGTGTACCGTATTTCTGCCGCTCTTTCAAGAGTCAGCTCTATGAGAGCTAAAATTTACAGACGTGAAATTTTTATCAAAACCAAAGAAAAAAATCGATTTGTGCGACAATCGGTTATAATTACCGTAAACCCTCGTTCCCTTCTACACCGTTATAACCGGTTTCCACTGGATTAGCCGGCCGTTGTGGCAGAGCGGTTATAGGCGCTTCAGTCTGGAACCGCGCGACCGCTATGGTCGCAGGTTCGAATCCTGCCTCGGCCATGGATGTGTGTGATGTCCTTAGGTTTAAGTAGTTTTAAGTTCTAGGGAACTGATGACCTCAGATGTTAAGTCCCATAGTGCTCAGAGCCATTTTTCTACTGAATAATGTTGATAGGAGTCTAGTGGGGCACATTTGTGTGTGGCACCCGTATATGATAATAATATTAACGTAAACTAAAATGAAACTAGTATATTGTAAACGATGTATGTCTCTGACTGCCTTATAATGCGGATCGCTGACTGCGCGACCGCGGAGCCAAAGTTACTGCTTCTGGTCTGAGGTTGTAGTGTGGGAGTAAGGGAGCGCTTGGCGCGCAGTAGTGTATGATGGAAAGAGGATGGAGTAGGCAGTGTTTGGGGTGTGTGTGCTCTGTGAAGCCACCAAGTGTAAGATTAACGTAGGAATTACGAGAACATGTAAGCACAAGTCTTTTCGCAAGCAAGATAAAGCTGTTAAATATTTATGATGACTCTCGTTTTGCCAGCGCGTTTGTGTAGATGAGTTGACTGATAGTTTGTAATTGTTGAGTAGCCCCACGATGTGGTTAAACTGATTTGATGAAAGGGCTAGTTAGATATTTCTCCTTTCTAATGGTTCGAAGATTTGTTAGCACAGCTGTATGTAATCAGATGATTTGTATTTATGCCTTTTTAGTGATGTTAGATGATATTTGCTGTATAAATCTCGTCGTTTGTGACTCAATTGGTAAATATGGTGTATTTTTCTGAGAAGTGTAATTTCACGCGTCAGATGTTTTGAAAAGCGAAAGTTAACTTGCAATATAATTTCACAAAAAAATCTGTGTTAGTAATCCACGACAGTCAGTGCCAGCAGCGTCCAAGTCATATGTTTTTCAAAGACGTTGGATTTTTCGTGAATGTTTTATCAGCCGAAAGAATTTCACGTACATTTCAAAGTATTGCGCCCGGCATTGCATACCGCTGAGCCTGTAGCTAGCACATTTTTATTTTTTGCATAAGAGACAACAACGTATCGCATTCCATCGCTGCTGTTTTAGAAGTAAGGCAATTTTATTTGTTTGTTACGTGCACAGGCGCTCAGTTAAGTATCACACAGATTTTAAAACAACGTTACAAATCCCTGACGCAGCGTACAATGTAGTAACACACAAAGCAAGAGTTTTCCTCAGCTCAGGCATTCGCTGGAACAAGCGAGAGGCCCTGCTCACTTGATTCCAGGGCTAGCGTATGTGGCAGTGCGGAACTGTTCGTAATGAATGAGACGCGAGTCAGGATGTTAGGACGTCACCATAGGGTATCAGCAAGAGACGCCTGCCGTTGCCTTTAGTTAATGAAGTACTATCCAAAAATAAATAAATAAATAAAATAAAAATAAACTGCACAGATACTCACTAAACTCTTGATAGTACGAGAGAAAATAATAAAAACTTTTTCTTTTCGCGTCGGAATGGAAAATGCCATAATAAGGACAACGTATCAAGCAGTCAGCTCCTAGAAAACGAGTAAGGCCAGAATAATTATATGTAGGCGACAGAGTTGGAAACGATTACATACAAACGGCTGAGATGTTTTTAGAGTGTACCGAAGTTAGCGCCAGACGAAAAGTAAGCCCTCGAAATTCCTTAACTTCCTATAACGACGGAGCTGCTCGGGTGCTGAATGTATTGTCTTAGGGTGGCCAATAATAGACCAAGCTCTGTCGGTTCCAGAACACTTGCAAACTATAATAACCAGTTTTGTAGGCTAGCAAATTCGTCTCAGATGCTGGTTTGACGGCGGTGAGTTTTCTGCACTGCTAATGGTGCATTTGCTTGCCGAGGGCCTAAAAATCACATGGGGAAACAGTGAAGATATTACGAAACTTGAATATGTTTAGGGCGACAATGCGAGAAAACAGTTAGTAATAAATGTAAATATTCGCTGCAGTGTTTTAGGCTAAATTAATTACGTTATTTATATTCAGGTACAACCAAGCGACATCAGTTCCGTGAACAGACAGGCCGCAGAGATGACAATGTGCGGCGGCGACTTCTACCGCCACGCCGGCTCTTATCTTAGCGTCGAGAAGCTACAAAGGATCTCCGAGACCTGATGACGTTTCAAGCATGGTGGAAGCAGCGTCGCAACATCGTCACCTTGTTTACCGTTTTAGTTAGTTTGACGGGGGAGGGAACCAAACAGCCAGGTCATTGCATTAGGGAAGGACGGGGAAGGAAGTCGGCAGTGCCCTTTCAAAGAAACCATCTCGCCATTGACCTGAAGCGATTCAGGGAAATACGGGAAACCTAAATGAGGATGGCCGCATGCGGGTTTTAACCGTGGTCCTCCCGAATGCGAGTCCAGTGTGCTAACCGGCGCATCACCTCGTTCGGTCTACCGTTTTAAGCACATTCATTTTATCGAGGAATGAGTGCGGAGCTCTTGAGATTGCGGGCAGCACGTCATGTGTAACGGTGCCGGATGACAAAACATCGCTCGAACAACACTGCTTACGTTTGCTTTTTTTCACATACGTCACTGAATGACTTGTAGAGGAGACGTCCGCCTATGTTACTCCACGCCACAAAATCGTAAAAGCAGCGTCGGATTCACAAGGACACGGTACTGACTTTGAACGCATTTAATCGCGATCGCAGACAGTAGAAATGTAGAAGGTTGGGTTTATTTTTCCGTTAATTCTCCGTCTCCTGCGGCCCACAGAGCTTTGTCGCTGCTTCAGCGACTGATTGTTGCTGCTGGCGTTCCAGAATATCGGCAGTTCATAACATTCTCGCGAATGATGGCGGTTTTATGGAGAAAATGAAAACGGGAAAAAATTATAACAAATGCACAATCACCAGTCAAACTTTACGTTTACTGAAGTTGTAAGCGAGTAAACTTTTAAACTGTAAATTACCTGGGTGGGGCATGGCTAACTGTATGTAGTCTATATAAACCAGCATTTAGAGTTAGGTCTTCTACACACAAACCCGATAAGGTATAGTTCTGTCCAATCGAAATTACGCGTCGTAGTCTTCAATGGAAAATGCTACTGACTTCTACGAATGACTTGTGGTGTCTTGCTTGTATAACACCTCCACCTTTCGACAGCATACGATTGTGTACTACTTTACACACCCTGTCCGCACATAAAAGCACTGCAATATTTCGCAGTAGTAATGGGCGAACTATAAAGATTTATCGCTTCTTAATTATCATGTCGGCATTCTCATACGTAATGTGAGCTTCGAGCACCGGTTTGTTAACATGCAGTGATAACGTTTTATTGCTGTGAAATAGCCGTTAAAACTCGATTGCAGACGTGGAAAGCGAATCGCAAAAGTCGTCGTTCGTTCCAACAGAAACTACCTACCGTAATCATCACTTCTTTGTTTTCATTGCTTTAACAGAATCCCAGTTACTCGGGAGTGACTCTGGACGTAACTGCCTTCATTCTGTGGCGCCAATAGCAACAATCGACCGCTGATGCTGCGACAGAGCTCTGTGCTCTGCAGTAGACGGAGAATTAACGGAAAGATAAACTCGGCTTCTACATTACTATGATCTGCATTTGCGATTAATGTCTGAGTGTGCTTACAACCAGTACAGTGTCACTATGCGAATCTGGAACTGGTTTCGTGATTTTGTGGATCGCGTGCTGGCTTTCCAGAGACGTGGCGGAACATAAGGGGGACAACCTGGCTGGGTGTCATTCAGTGACATACGTGTAACGAACGTATGAACTGAATAACTTAAACAGTGCTGTTTGAGCGAGTTTTGCCATCCAGCACCGACATACAGAGCGTGCAGAAACCATTTGACCAAGATTGCAGGGCGGAAGGACAGCATGTAGCATAGGAATTTGTGTATGACAACTAAAAGTCGTAAATGTATATTTTCAGTGGTGCAGGAACGTAATTGAAATCTGACATACGGAGGTCCTTGTTCAAAATGATAGGTAATTTACAGAAAATGTATACGTAAACAGAACGTTCGGACTAACCAGTCGTCACGATGAGAACAAGATGAATTTAAAACGTCACTAACACGTCTAGTACTTCTTCAGGAATAAGGACAACCACATGTCCATGTTTCTTGTTTGGATATATCTCAAAAAGGTCAAAATTAGTGAGAAATGAGGCACCACTTAGTTAACATGAGTATGTATAGAAAATGTTCAAACTGACCACCATTTTCATGCTGGGATAGTGGTTTAACGATTTAATTGCGATCTGTATTTTCTCTACTCAGACTCCTTCATTTGATACTGTCTTCGTCAGACTGGTTTTCCACGCCCTGTGTATGCCAGACGATGCATTACACTCTGTTGTTCGAATTCTCACGAGTCCAGTGCACTTAATCTTTGGTAGAAAGTGCTAGGAACGGCAAAATGGCGGGAATACGTTGGTAGCGACTAGTAACTTTAAAATTGAGTAGACAGTAACTACGTAAAAGGAAATGTGACACTTATAACGAAGCACTACTGAATTAGACGTGAAATACGTTTCTTGATTACAAAAAGTCCTCTAGTAGAGTGGTGCAGGCAGAAATGTTGGACAAGAGTGTCTGTCACGCTGTTGTAGGGCAACGTATGAGGCCCCACAGAACAGGTATTAGTGAAAGCAAGCACCGTTGGTCGGTTGCCAAAGCGTTTAAAGTTAAAGACGAAATAAATTTATACCGTCTATGATGTTGAAGTAATGTTTCGGAACAGCATGAATACGGTCAAATTGATTACTCTTTCTTAGTTCGATATATATCTACGACACAAGGACGATACTCTGTGGAACCAAGTAGCCCCTACTGCTTCTCCTGACCAGAGGCAAACACTATTCTACTTATTAACTGTTTTGATTATACTGAAATGTTGTGAATATTGCTTCTAGCCCTGCATCAAGGTGTGCTAACAGAATCGGATACCTGCTGCGAGTCTCCATGTTTGTACTGAGCAGCCAAGACGAACGGCGCGACACAGACGGCGACCACGCGGGACACAACATTGGGATGACCAAAATTTCGGAAACTACTTTTCTGTAGTCATGTTTACATGTTAAACCTTAATCGATTCTACTAGCCGGAACGAACGTCTGCAGTACGTTCCAAGATTCATACGTTTCAGACCCATGGTCTCCGCTGAGCAAACTATCGACGATGAAACGAACTTGGTGGTGTTTTCGTATTGTGAAACGAAGAGGTCAGCAAGTAATGTAGAGTACGAATCCCTTACGGACACCAGTGAAAATATAAGTTGGAAGAGTATGATGAGGTCAGACGTAAGGGGATGTTCAAAAGTCTTATCCAGGCCCACTACATCGTTAGCGGCTCCTCTGTTAACCGACCAGGGTTACGCTGGTTGTCGAAAGAAATGCGAGGCGGGCACTGGTTGAAGGATTTTGCACCTGAAAAGATTAGGCGTTTAGGGATGGCCAGAAAACTTGTGATAGGGTAATCAATCAGTGTTATGTGATGGAGCCTATGCCCCTAAGCGAGAGGTTGGCTGTGGTTATAAGGACATTTGCAGCATCGAAACTGCAGTGTTTCCGTGATAAGACAGAACTGCTATTGGCAGATCGATCTGCAATGACGGCCCTATGTGGAATGTATTAACAGTCCTACTATTTTACTGTCAAAGAGACGATTTGAAGACGTAACGCACTTCCCTAAATATGTATATTACCAACAAATCAGAGATTCAAACAGTAGACAATAATTCTATGATAGCAAATTTCTCGCAGATGTGCTTGTCCCACACTGTGGAATGATTTAGAAAGAGTACATAGATATACAAATCGCATTGACTTGTGGGACAACTATGCGATGCGACACGACGGACAGCTCATTCAATAAGAGGAAATGAAAATGATAACTTTTGTTTCACGTGATAATAAAAAAAATTGTCAGAGTGTTTTAATAAATGGCAGGAATATGAAGGACACTACGGCAGAATTTCGAGGTCGGCCTAGGGTACGGAAAATAGTGTGTGTCCAAAGTTTTACACTGGCCAACGAGCGGCAAATAACGCATTCAGGCAGCGTGAATGAAGCTTTGGTGGCGTTCGATCACGCGATCGGCTCTGCCCAGCAAAAGGACAAAAGAATATGGATGACAGAAAGTTTTTTTTCTAATTTTCTACCGCCGTTTGTCTTGATCTTTGTTCTCATAGATGCAGTGTGTGAAGGTCCTGGATAGATCTTTTCTTTTTTTTTCAGTTGCCTTTTACTAATGGAACGTGTATAAGCAGAGAAGAAACTGCTGGACACATTGCCCAAAGGAAGGAAACAGTTTCTCACACGGCGTTTAAATTCCGCATCGGTAAAAAACAGACGATATTGTCGACTGTTTTTATTACTTTTTCACAATCGATGCCTGTTGACAAAATACACGTTGATAATACATATATGATTAAGATTTCGCCTTGACTCAAGACGAATTTTCTAGCCTTTGCAAGTCTTCATAATCTTGGAGAGTAGAAATACGTTACACCTCTTACCACGCATCGCGTGTCATCCAGGTCAGCACAATAAAGCAGAATCAAATGCGTTACCTGGCACGGATAAATATGTTTTGACGGTATATTTTGACGATTTCCATACGTGTTTTCTTGAATATTTTCTCACACAACCTCCTCCTCCTCCGCAGAAATTTAGGATACCATCAGCTGGAGGCAGCTGTGACAGAAGGCCAACCATGAATGTGCGGACTGCGAAACTGCAGTGTCCGGATGCATTAAAACAGTGCAACTAGCCAGCGACTAGGAGTGTGATTATGACATGTGGGAATGGTTACGCATCTCGTAAATGGCAGGCGACGCGACGTTCTTCTTAGGGCATATTCGAAAAACTTTTCCCGCTTTCCTTTAGGCCAGGAAACCGCCGTCACTGGCGAGGGAGTGGACCTGCCGACATTTCGGAGCGCCAGCAGCGACAGTCAGCAGCTGAGGCAGTGGCAAAGCTCTGTCGGCCGCAGGGACGGAGAACTGGCGGAAAAACGTATTCGGCTTAACTGTGTATAGAAGAGTGTATTGGGAGAGCAAGCCATGACAAAACTCTACCATCTGGTGAGGAAGATGTATGAGACAGGCGAAATACCCTCAGACTTCAAGAAGAATATGATAATTCCAAGCCCAAAGAAAGCAGGTGTTGACAGATGTGAAAATTACCGAACTATCAGTTTAATAAGTCACAGCTGCAAAATACTAACGCGATTTCTTTACAGACGAATGGAAAAACAGGTAGAAGCCGACCTCGGCGAAGATCAGTTTGGATTCTGCAGAAATGTTGGAGCACGTGACGCAATACTGACCCTACGACACCTTAGAAAATAGATTAAGGAAAGGCAAACCTACATTTCTAGCATTTGTAGACTTAGAGAAAGCTTTTGACATTGTTGACTGGAATACTCTCTTTCAAATTCTAAAGGTGGCAGGGGTAAAATACAGGGAGCGAAAGGCTATTTAGAATTTGTACAGAAACCAGATGGCAGTTATAAGAGTCGAGGGACATGAAAGGGAGCAGTGGTTGGGAAGGGAGTGAGACAGGGTTGTAGCCTGTCCCCGATGTTATTCAATCTGTATATTGAGCAAGCAGTGAAGGAAACAAAAGAAAAATACAGATTCCTAGTAGTATGAACTTTTCGGACACGTCGAAGAGCGGAAACCAAACATCGTACCAGAACCTTGAAATGATAAATTTCTTCTCTATTGTCATCAAGGCTACTTTCATACTGAGCTGATACGTGGCTGGAATGTGTAAGAAATCACAGTACTACTTCGCAGAGGAAGAAGCAAACTGCAACGAAAACTCTTTGGCAACAAAGGCTGTGCGATTAGATTGTCGATGCTGAAAACAAAGCGTCGGAAATTTTTTCGCCATTCGTAGCGTTTTAGACCTGACGACCGACACGCGTCCCTGCGTTCAACCCATGTTTGGACACACTCTTTAAAAAGGGAGAATTTTAACCCAACTGACTCCACAAGCTACGCACCAAACCTGCTTCAGAATCCTTTTTCCTAGCGATCGATTAGATGTACGCCATTTATATGTTTTGATAGTATATTAAAGCAGTAGCAGTACACCATTTAGATGCTAAAACTTCATAATAGGCAAATCTTTTGCAATACTAAACGCATCGTCTTAGTAAGAATATTGTAAGGCCGAGCTCTGTCGAAGGCAGGGGCTGCACGTGTGGCGCTGCAGTCGGCCGCAATAAACAGGGCGTGTGTGTCCGTGTTGTGACGTCACGGTTGTGTATCGCGCAACGAGGCCTGCCGCGATGGGTACAGAATGTGCGTACACTTTCCAAATTAGGTGTCTACATCTGCGTATTGTGCGTTTCCCAGGCTGGGTGGACGGCAGTGAATTACCAACACTGCTTACTATGCAAGTGCTTGCAGTCCGGCACAAACGCACGTGAAACAAAAGTCGTTACAGTCTGCCCAGTGACGGAGCACTGAGGAATGTTTGGACACACTCTTTAAAAAGGGAGAATTTTAACCCAACTGACTCCACAAGCTACGCACCAAACCTGCTTCAGAATCCTTGCATGGGTTGAACGCAGGGATGCGTGTCGGTCGCCAGGTCTAAAACGCTACGAAAGGCGATGATTTTGAGACGACAGGATGTTAATCTCTAACTCGGTATATTAATGTCTTCCATCAGTGACGTATTCGGTAGATCACGCTTCATATCTCGATACTGTGTCGCTACCTGTACTGGATTATGCAGGGATCATAGCCTCGTATTCTGTGTAAATTCGGACATCACGGATGTTAGTTCTTAAAGCTTAACAACACACCTCACACGTACTCCCGATGAAACGGCCAGAAAACTATATGCTTCCCGCCAAACCGAGTCTGTGGAAGCGGTCAGCTAAATGAGCCACATTCCAACAAGAACAGGAATTCGTCGTATTACTGTATTCTGTCGTTTGTGAAAATAAAGAATTGTCAGGGCAGTGTTTGGAACGTTTGATGTCGTTTCACGTGGCCAACTGCAATAAGGACAGTTATCGGATTAACACTGCGAATCTTGGGGAAATTAGCTCAACTTCATTACTACGTGTGTGATACTAATACAACAAGGAGATCAGTTGTTGAAATCAGTCCTTGAATCTACCTATAAATGCTGCAGAATGAAATTTTTATAAATACTGCAACTGCCTTGGTTTCGAACCACAACACAGCAAGGATAGATGCACGTGCCTTATATATGTGTATCTCTATGGCCTAAGGTATGAAACGTGGTGTGTGTCCGCATGCGCCAAAGAGCAGCGTATAACGCGGTCAGGCACAGTAAAATGAAGCTTTGGTGGCTTTCGTTCTCGCGATCATTGCTCTCCAGCGACATGACAGAGCAATATCGCGGACAGAAGATTTTTTGTTTTTTGTTTTTATCGCCTTTCCAGTGAATTAGTTGTGACCTTCACTGCGGTTCTCGTCTTCACATATGCAGCGTGTAAAAGCTGACGATAGATCTTTTTTCTTATCCGTTACCAGATACGAACGCAATCTGTAGAAACGGAAGGACAACAGCTGGACACATTGTACGAAGTAAAACACGTTCTGACACCGCGTTTATAATCCGCGTCGATACGAAACACACGTCGCTGTCAACTTCTTTATTATGTCTTGACAATCGATGGGTGGTGACTACATATCTGCTAATCCTATGCACGTGTTTAAGGTTTCTCCTTGACTCGAGAGGAATTTTTCTAGCCATCATACGTCTTCAAAACCGTGGAGCTCCATCCCTCATCGCTACGCATACTCCGCACAACGCATGCCATGCAAGTGAGCATAATAAAAGTATCACATGCGGTATTTGGCTTGGATAAAAACGTTTCGACGGTATTTTTTGACGATTAGTATACGTGTTTTCCGGAAGATTTACTCACAGAATCTCCTCCTTCTCAGGAGTGTTGGGTAAGATCAGCTGAGACAGAAGGCTATCCGTGTAGGTGCAGAGTGCGAAACAGCACACTTCGAATGCATTACAATGGTACAACTGCCAGCGACTAGGAGTGTGATTCACGTGTGGGAATGGACACGCATCTCGCAATTCGCGGGCAACGCAAGATTCTGCTGTTCCTAAATATTAAAAATTAAGTCGCTGTGCCAATTAGGGATTCACTATCGTTTCGATGACGAACACTTGCGTATATATTTTCCTCCCGTTTTCGTTTATCTCAGAAAACCGCCACTACTCGCGGGAGAGCTAAAATTTACACCGACCCGCGCGGTTGCAGCAATAATCAGTCACTGAGGCAGCGACAAAGCTCTGTCGGTTGCAGGAGACGGAAGACTAGCAGAAAAAGAAATTCAGCTTCTACATTCCTACTGTCTACTTTTTAAAATTTTAAATAATTACGCTCTGCACAGTGTAATTATGAGGAGCTGATGCTGGTTTGACGGTTTGTATGTCGCGTGCTAGCGTTCCAGTGACGTAGCAAAATATAGGTGGACGACCGGCGTGGGAGTCATTGAATGACATATGTGCAGTGTACGTAAAAAATTAAAAATTTAAGCAGTGCTGATTCAGCGAAGTTTGCCATCCCGTATCGTTGTACAGGGCACATAGAAAATATATGATGAAAAGTGTAGCCTGGAAACCCTGCATGAAACACAGAAATTTGAGAATAACATTTAGGCGTCGCAATTTGCACATTTTCGGCGGAACCGGAACGTAATTAAAATCTCCCACACGGGCATCTTGGCACCAAATGATGGTTAATTTACCGAAAATGTATACCTATGAAATGATCGATAAAAATAAATGATTAATTGCAGCGGATACAAGAAGACTTGGTTGCCAAGTGACGTCACACGTCAGTGTGGTCTGCTGCCGTCTCTAAATGCCCCTCAGCCGCTGTCGTCACCGTTAAGACGTCACGGAAGACTCAGCTGTCACGACAGCCCTATGATGGCAGACATCTATAGCCAAGTCTTTCTATTTCTTTGCTTGTTTATCGTTGTTGCCGAGAAAACTGCCGCATTCATTCACGCAATGTAGTAGGCCTACGTAATTCAGTTTGGAAGGTCACATATGAATTAGATGTAGAGGTAATGACAAAATCATTCATTTGTGGCAACCGGAAATGCTCTGGCTGGAGGTATTGTTTCCTGGGAGATAGCGTGCTAGACACAAGACTACTATCTCATGTGTGCGTTTTGCTCGTTCGTTACGTAAGGAAGATACAACAGTAGGAATAGTAACAATCAAGTTCGTCATGAATTACAGGCTTAATTGTGTGTAGCTCATTAGAAATAGTCTGATTCAATTGTGTGTAAAACGAAATGTGACAAGGACGATAACTTTTAGTGAGTTTGTCTGTTGGGAGCGTAACTTTAAACTTTGATTTTTTTAATAGAGAAAGCACTTTATCTTTTTAAATTGTCGTCGCATTAAACTAAAAGAAAAGTGCTGACTGACTGCTAGCTGCCGTGTTCGTTACTTCTTTCTGTTTTCATTTCTTTAATAGAATGCCAGTTGCTCTAGAGAAAGTCAGAATCTAACTGCCATCTTTCTATGGCGCCTACAGCAACAATCGACCGCTGATGCACCGACATAGCTCTGTGGTCTGCGAGATTTGGAGAATTAACGGAGAGATAAAGTCGGCTTCTATATTACTACGATCTGCATTTGCAGAACGTGTATACGTAAACAGAATATTTGAAGAACAGGATGTTTCGTTTTTCAATATCTCATAAAAGAGCCAAAATGAATGACGGATAAGCATCCACTTAATTAACATAATTATCTGTAGCAAATGTTCAAACCGACCACCGTCATCATGCTGACATAGCGCCTAAAATATTCACGTGCGACCTATGGCTTCTATATTGAGATTCTTTCATTTGATGCCGTCCTTGTGCCCTACACTTTTGGTCAAATTGTGTTTCCGCACCGTGCGTATGCCAGACGAGGCGTGACAGAGGGTTGGTCGAATTCTCTAGAGTCCAGTACACTTAATCTTTGATGGAAAGTGTGGAAAACGGCAAAATGACGGAATGCATTGGTAGCAATTTGTAACTTCAAAATTCAGTGGATGATAACTATGATACGTTTAACAAAGGCGCTAAGGAAATACATGTGAAATACGTTTCTTGATTACAAAAACTCCTCAGGTAAAGTAGTAACTGTACATGTGTCGTGACAAGCGTGAGACCTCACAGAGTCAATATTAATGAAAGTAAAGACTATGCACCGTCGGTCAATTGCCAAAGCATTGAAAACGAAGCAAAATTTTTAACTGCGTTGGTCACATTGTTACCATCAACGTGACTAATGGCGGTACTCTTTTTTATCGTCTGTGATTCGGTATTGATGACTCAGAGGCTGCTGAATACTGCGATATTAACTTCTCTTTGTATTTCAATAAACATGTGAAACATTTGGACAACAATCTATGGAACCACGTAGACCTCGACCAGAATTTAATATTTTCTATGATTTAACACCTAGCCTGGTTACTGAGCAGGTAAGGTGGACGGTACGACAGATATGACGTTTACACGGGACACAACATTCACAAGACAAAACTTTGGGCAACTGCTTTTCTCTAGTCATGTTTGCATATGAAACGTTAGTCCGAAGAAGCCTCTATTTTGCGAGCTTCATAACAATTACGCTCATAGCCTCTGCAATGCAACTATCCTCGGTACAGCGAACTTTTCGGTGTTTCCCTAATATCGAGAGGAGACATTAACAAATGGTGCAGGGTACGGACTTGTTACGGACGCCAGTGAAAACATGGGGAGCAGGAGGAGGTTACACATAAACGGGTGTTCAAAAGTATCCACGTCCGTTAAAGCGTTGGAAGGTGCTGTATTGAGCGACAAAAGTTACGTTTACTGGTGCACGGTTGTGAACTAAGTGTAGATACAGGTTGCGCACTTATTTCTTTTGCGGCTTTGTGGTACCAAGTATTCAAACACGATAGAGAATGACCAGCATACTTGACAACAGGTTACAAAAAGGATAACTTTACGTGTTTCCACATTGTCAAGAAGACGGGTACTGGCCTGTTTTTATACACGACCGGAATGTACAGGAGACCACAGCACCATTTCCGGAAAGAAGACGTCACAGCGATGTAAACATGTCGTCTACTCGGCTCGCGGGATCCTTTTGCACAATCACCAGACAGTGAGATTATTAATTATATTAGTTGGCAGCTGTAGCTAGCAGAGTTGAAACCAGTCGGAAAGATGTCCGCCGTTTACGTTTTCAAGGTGTATTAAGCGTATAGTAGAGCAAAAATGAGACACATTGAAATAGAAAAAAATTGTTTCTTCAGTACTTTAGTAATAAGAATGTGAGGCCAGGGCACTAGATTACAGGCGTGGCTTGTTTGCCACTGCAGAATCGTCGGTAATGAATGACTCGCGAGTGTCGATGTTGCGACGTCTCCACAGTGTATCAGCAAGAGACGCCCTCCCCAGACCTGAATATGTGTAACACAACTGAAGCGAAGGGAACAGTCAAGTCTGGGAAGCACGCCATATTTCTAACACTTTCCCTCGTTTGCCACTTGCCTCATCTAAGTGTAATACTTTTCCTAGCGTTTTACGTAAAAATATTTAGAGTACTGTTACCAACAAAAAATATAGGAATACAGATTTTTGTATAAGAAAAGGGCTTCACATTTTTCTGTCGTCAGAGATGCCGCAAAAATCAGATTTCCCAAAAAAAAATTCAATTTGTGCAGCGGCTATTCTACAGGGCAGTTGATCGAATCATTTGCGTCCGGACGTGGGGGAGCAGCGTCGCAGACGTCGACACCTCGTCTGGCAGCACGACGACAGGAGACGAATCTTTCTAAAGTAATCTTGAACAGATACAAAAGTTTAACTCGGCAAGAGCACGGACAGCGTCTGACGCAAGAATGCCGTCGCGAGCCACTCCGTTCCCCTTTCTAACGGAATTTTAGGCGCACAGCTGTTTTCGCAACAGTATATTGTAAACACTGCGTCATTTGAATTGTCCGTTCATCTGATTCTGACGAATTGCAGGGCGGTGAACTGGAAGGAACTGCGATTACGATGAGAAGTTGAAGCTTTTTCTTAGCTGTAGATTAATCGGAAGAACGTAACATTTCTTATCGTATCTTCTGTGGATTAGGGGAGACCACACTATGCTGATTCAGTCTATTCACCAATGCGATGAAATAAAAAAAAATTAAACACATTTACCCCTAGTTCGCAAATGCCTTCATCGCCTCGCTAGTACGGACGACCTCCAGATTCAGCCGTTGACAAAAGTTTGCTACCGACGCTTCCTCCTTTCCCAAACAGAGCAGGGCACACAGCGAGAGGTGAATAACGTACACAGAAATGAATGACTTCGTTAAATGTACTGATATCAGCTGTCTTTTTTTTCCTTTCTGCTCTCACTATAAAGCTACGGCACAAGAGTAACAC
This sequence comes from Schistocerca piceifrons, assembly GCF_021461385.2. Classification (NCBI taxonomy): domain Eukaryota; kingdom Metazoa; phylum Arthropoda; class Insecta; order Orthoptera; family Acrididae; genus Schistocerca; species Schistocerca piceifrons. The sequence goes on from NW_025727757.1 coordinate 2,132,258, forward strand.
ACACTGTGTGACATGGTGGTTGTGCGTGCAGGAACGGTAAAGCATAATCTGCCGGAACTAAGAGGTGCTATCAGTTTCTTCTGAGCAGAAGACAAAGTAGCTTCAAATGTTACCAATACTGACTAAATTGAAACCAGCAAAATACTTCCTCCAGAACCACATCTTCACTGGCTCCAAAACTTTAATAGCAACTGGAAGTTTCGATGTTTACGTCGAGGCATCGGTCTGAAAGAAACAGAAGTGCCGTAGTATGCATTATTCGTGCAAATCTCCGGGGTACAACAAACGCTTTGTTACGCAAAAGTCAGTGTATCAATGACAAATTAAAACTTCTAGTAGTAGACAGTGGTTCTAGTACGGCAACTGTGTTTCCCGTAATTGGGTCACAGTTTTCAAAGATTACGTACATGTATGACTGGCGCCAGTTTCTACGACAGTCTTCTAGTAAGGACCATTTAAACACGACGGAGAGTGCACATCGCGTTTTGTAGAAGCAGATATTAATGAGTAATTTACTCGGACTCTTCATCAAGGCAACTCTGATATTGATTTCATACGTGGCCGGAATGTGTGAGTTGTCGCGGAACTACTTTGCGGAGGAAGATGCAACTACAACGTTAACACGGAGGAATCTTTTGGAACACTGAACGTATCATCTTGGTGAACAGAGGATAAGGTAGGGGCTGCATATGTGGGTTGTGACAATCTCTCGTAATAAACAGGACGGGAGTGTAGAGGTTACAACGTCACGGTTGTGTATCATGGAACGCCATGCGTATGGAACATATGTAAATTTTCCACAGTATGACTACACATCTGATATGCGTTTCTAGGGCTGGACTGACCGGTGAGCTCCCGCGCTTGCCGACCATCAGAAAGACACGTGAAACAAAAGTCGTTACAGTTTGCCCACTGACGGATCACTCAGGAATGTTTGGACACTCTTTCAAAAGCGAGAATGTCAACCCAAATGACAACAGCACACGCTACGCGGCAAACATTTCCCAAAATCCTTGGGTTGGATGAAAGCAGGGATGTTGGCTGTGTCGGTCGTCATTTCTGAAACTCTACCAATGGCGAAAATTTTTGACACGACAGAGCGTTAATCTCTAATCCACTATTATGAATTTACTCTACAAGCAACGTTTTCTTCTTATCTCGATATTGGTTCGTCATTTGTACTAGATAAAGCACAAGTCGTAGGTTTTTATTCCGTGTAAAAATAGGACGTTACGGATGTCACTTCTTAAAGCATAATGCCACACATGAGACGTAGTCGTGAGGAAATGGCCAGAAAACTATATGATTCCCGCCAACCGATTCTGTGGAAGAGGCCAGCTGAGTGAGCCACAGTCCAACAAGAAGAGAAATTCGTCGCATTCCTGTAATTCTGCCATTTGTGAAAATAAAGAGTTGGCAGGACAGTGTTTGAAACGTTTGCTGTCGTTCCACCTGGCCAAACGTAACAGGGATAGTTGTCGCATTAACGTCACGAATCTTGTAGAAAGTAAATTAATTGAAGTACCAAATGAGTGGTCCTAATGCAACAAGATCAGTTGTTGAAGTCAGCACTTGATTGCAGTTGCAGATAGTGCAACCGTCTAATCCATTTGGTTTCGAACCACAACACGGGAAGGATAGATGCAGGCGCCGTGTATATGTGTATCTCTACGGTCGAACACATGAAGCCCGGTGTGTGTTCACAGATTCACGTACGTCAGCGGGGAGCACATAACGAAGTCAGGCATCGCAAACCAAAGTTTTGGCGGACTTCATTCTCGCGATAGGCGCCACCCAACTACACGACAGAATAATAACGCTGAGGCAAGCTTTTTCCATTTCTTTGCCTTCTCAGTGAATTAATAGTTGACTTGAATGCAGTCTTCCTCCTATCATGAGCAGCGTGTAAAGGCATTCGAGGAATCCTTTCTTATCTGTTACCATTTAACACATCGATACAAAGAAATGATGCTGTAAACTTTTTAATTACGTCATCATAAGCGGTGCCTGATGACAACATATTCGCTAATTCTACGTACACGACTAAGGTTTCTCCTTGGCTCTAGAGCAATTTTTCTGTCCATTATACGTCTTCAAAACCATGGAGTGTAAATACGTTCCAGCTCTTACCGTTCCACATATTTCGCACGACGTGTGTGATCCACGCGAGCGTAATAAAACAGCATCAGTGAGTTATTTGGCTTCGATAAAAACGTTTTGACGGTACTTCTTTACGATTTCCTTACATGTTTACCGGGAGATTCTTTCACTCAATCGCCTCCTTCTCGGGGGTGTAGCGTAACATCAGCTGGAGGCAGCTGTGACAGAAGGCCATCCATGAATGTGCCGAGTGCGAAACAGCACAGTCCGGATGCGTTACAGTGGTACAACTGGCCAGCGACTAGGAGTGTGATTCACATGTGGGGAACGACACACACATACGCGAGTTCTTGCTGTGGGTAGACATGCGCCAAGTAGGGATTCACTCTCATTTCGACGATGAACCCTTGCATCTGTATTTTTCTCCCGTTTTCGCTTATTTCACAAAACCGCCATTACTCGCGGGAGAGTTAAAACTGCCAACATTCCGCGGTGCTGGCAGCAACAATCGGTCTCTGACGCAGCGACAAAGCTCTGTCGGTTGCAGGAGACGGAAAATTAACAGAAAAATAAATCCAGCTTCTACATTACTACTGTATGTATTTGTGACTAACGTCTAAATGTGCTGACAATCAGTACAGAGTAATTATGCAGATCTGATGCTGGTTTCGTGATTTTGTGTGTCGCGTGCTGGCTTTCCACTGACGTGACGCAATGTGCGCGGAAGACCGTGGTGGGAGACATTCAGTGTAGCGTACGTTAAAAGTGAACAAATTAAGCAGTGCTGGTTTCGCCATCCTGCATCGTTATACAGGGTCCGGAGAAACGATTTGACCAAAGGTGTAAGGCAGAAAGACAGTGTGAAACTTAGTAGTTTGAGTACAACAACTCGGGGTCGAAAATTCGTATTTTGGGAGCTACAGGAACATAATTAAAATCTGACATGTGGACGTCTTTACTCAAAATGAAAGATAATTCACACAAAATGTAAGTGTAATCACAGTCTATGGACTAAGCAGTCTCAGGACGATAACAAGAAAAACTCAAAGCATCACATACACCTGTGTAATACTTAGCCGACGTTCTAGACAACATTTCTTTGAAATAAAGACAATCACATGTCCATGTTTTATATTTCAACATGTCTTCACGAGGGCAAAGTAAAGGAAACGTGATCCACCACTTACTTAGCGTTAAGTATGTCGCAGCAAATGTTCAAACTGCCCACCGTTTTCATGCTGGCATAGCGCTGTAAATATTCAACAGCCACTTCTAGTTCCTATACTCGGATTGGTTTTTTTAATGCTGTCTTTCTGCCCTACACTTTGGGTCAGACTGTTTTCTCACACACTGTATATGTGAGACAAGACATGGCAGAATGATGGTCAACTTCTCAAGAGTCCATAGAAAGTGCTGGAAACGGCAAAATGACGGAATGCGCTGGTACCGATATATAACCTTAAAATGTAATAGAAAAAATGCGATACGTTTAACCATGTAGCTAGAATGTAAGATGTAAAATATGTTTCTTGATCACAAAAAGTCCTCAACTGAAGTGGCGAATGTATAAATGTCGTGACAATTGCCTCCGTGACGTTACTATGGAGCAACACATGAGCCCCTGCAGCATCGGTATTCATGAAACGAGAGACAGTGCACCGGTGGTCAGTTCCCAAAGCACTGAAAATAAAACACGATTCTTAACTGTGTTGGTCCCATTGCTCCTATCGTCGTAAGTAAGGTATTTTTACAGCTTCTGTGACGTGGAAGTGATGACAGAGACCGACGAATACCGTCATATCAACTCCCCCCACACGTTAACCTATGGAACCAAGTAGCCCTCATTTCTTCTTCTGATCAGAGGCAAACCACATTCAATTTATTTACGTTTTTGATTGTACTCAAACGTGGTGAATTTTGCCTCTAGTCCTCCGTCAAGGTATCTGACACCTGCTGCGATTTTCCACGTTTGTATTCAGCAGTTAAGATGAACGGTACGACAGAGACGACGACTACATGGGAAACAACATTCAGCTGAGGAAAATTTCGGAAACCATTTTTCTCTAATGATGAGGTTGCACGTTAAACATTAATCGGCTTTGATAGGATGAACAAACGTCGATGTCCAGAGCTTCATAATTTTTACACGCATCTCTCTGCAATGGAGCTTCCCTTGACGAAGCGAATTTGTCATTTTGTGTAATATGAAGAGGAAACATTAACAAGTAGTGGAGAGTACGGAGTCCTGGCAGACGCCAGTGGAGTCGTGATATGGGGGAAGATGAGGAGCAGATTGCACGTAAAGGGATGTCCAAAAGCCTCGTGCACGGCCACTGAAGCGTACGTAGCTGATTTATTTACGGAAAGAAGCGCGAGATGGGCACTGCTGCAAACACATTTCACCAAAATGCGTTTGGCGTTTACGCACGGCGGCAAAACTACTCAAAGACTGAAGACCCATTCAGACCGCTGTGCACAGAGTTAGGGGGTGTCTTGTCTCCGGTATCTGTTTGCCGTAGCCCTCGCCACTAAGCGAGAGGCTGGCTGTGGCTATTAGCACATTTCCAGGATCCATATCGCAGTGTTTGCGTGATAAGACAGAACTGCTATTGGCAGATCGGTTTGCAAATACTGCCCTACGTACTATGTAGTAGCAGTCCTACTATTTGACGGTATATTGATAATTTTTACTTATCGGCCGTCTGACAGCAACTGAATAAAACACAATTTTAGTGCCATACGCGTTTCGCCTTTATTTTCTGCTAGACATCATCAGTGGCAGGTTGCGTGGACAATTTCTTACATATTACGCTCCTGTTGCATTTTCGGTGTTCTTCTTCTTATGAATGCGAATTTGCGGTTTTTTCCCACATTCCACAGCACTATGAACTGAACGCTTCTTTCAATGCAATGTTTTGGTTTCTGTTTCCGACTGTCAGACGGTCCATAAGTAAAAATTATCAATATACCGTAATATTACATGCAACTGAGGAAGACAGGACTACAAAAAAATGGTTCAAATGGCTCTGAGCACTATGGGACTTAACTACTGAGGTCATTAGTCCCCTACAACTCAGAACTACTTAAACCTAATTAACCTAAGGACATCACACACATCCACGCCCAAGGCAGGATTCGAACCTGCGACCGTAGCGGTCACGCGGTTCAAAACTGAAGCGCTTAGAACCGCACGGCCACACCGGCCGGCCGACAGGACTACAAAAGTTGAAGATGTCTACTATTTGACGTTCACAGAAACGGACTGGGTACCAGATACGCTTCCTAATGTAAGTATATTACGGAGAAATCGAAGATTCGAATACTAGAGAACGATTCTGGTTGGCTTTTGGGGGAGGAGACCAGACAGCGAGGTCATCGGTCTCATCGGATTAGGGGTGGATGGGGAAGGAAGTCGGCCGTGCCCTTTGAAAGGAACCATCCCGGCATTTGCCTGGAGCGATTTAGGGAAATCACGGAAAACCTAAATCAGGATGGCCGGACGCGGGATTGAACCGTCGTCCTCCCGAATGCGAGTCCAGTGTGCTAACCACTGCGCCACGTATCATCGCAAATGTCCGCAGACGTGTTTGTCCCATATTGGGCAATGACTTCGAGAGAGTATCTAGGAATACAAATCGCATCGATGTGTGGTACAGCTTTGCGACGCCGTCTGTTGAAACACGACGAATGGCACGTTTAACAAGAGGGTATAAATAATGAAAACTTTTATTTTCGTGGTTTATCAGAAAACATTGCGGAATTGTTTTAATGTATACCAAGAATGTGAAACAGACTACGTTAGAATTTTGAAACCATAAGGAGTATAAGGTTTGCGCTTGTAGCCCGGTGACTTAAAAACGATCGGCCAGATATCCGCCATTTGCACGCTTTAAAGGAGGGTTAACATCTATACTAGGAAAAAAAAAGTGCCGTACTAAACGGAAACGATCACCTCTTCAGAAAATCATGCATCAAGGAAAACATGTCAAGCAGTCAGCCCTTACAACACAAGTAAGGCCTGAATAAATACATGTAAGCGACAGAGTTGCAGACGGTTACGTACACACCACTGAGATGTTTCTAGAGTGTACTAAAGCTAGAGACAAACAAAAAGTATGCTCTTGAAATTCCTTAACTTCCTAAAACGACGGAACTTTTCGAGTGCTAAATGTATTTTCTTGGTGTGGCCAATAACAGACCAAGCTGTGTCGGTTCCAGAATACATAATTTCGTAGGCAGCTTTCCAGGTAAGCAAATTCGTCTCTGGTTTTACAGTGGTGAGTTTCCTGCTCTGCTAATGGTGCAATTTGCTTGCCCACGGCCAACAACACGTGTGTAAACAGAGAGGGTATTACGAAACCTGAATATGCTTTGGACGATAATGCGATAAAACAGTTAGCAATATATGTAAATATTCGCTGTAGTATTTTAGGTAAAATTAGTTGCGTTATTTATATTGAGGTAAAACCAAGATACATCAGTTCCGTGGAATGGCAGGTCAGGCCGCAAGAGATGGGAACGTAGAGCAGAAGCTTGCACCGGCACCGCGACTACCGTCTTTTCTCGAGAGGCAGCAGAGGATTTCCCCGACTTGGTTGCGATTGAAGCATGGGGGGGAAGCAGCGTCGCAGACATCGACGCCTTCTTTGGCAGCACGGCTGCAGCCGGCTGGTGCAGAGAGAGGCGATGGAGAGATTCGTCCGAATCTTGATTTCTTATTCACATCTAACGCGCCAAACACGCCGAAATCATTTGTATCCAGAATGCCGCTGCGAGACACTCCGTTCCCAGTTGTAACGAAATCTGCGGCGCAGTACTGCTTTCGCGACATTTCAAAAATTCACCTCTTTGTAATTGTTCGTTTATGTACTGCTGAAGAAACGAAAACCTCTGAACTAACTACGATGATGAGTCTACGAAACATTTAGCTTTGGAAAGAGAACGATTATGGAAATTATTGTCGATTATATCAGTTAGTATCATTTCCTGGTGACGAATACGATAGATTGTTACTTTCCACGTCTGCATACGAGTTTTAGCCGCTGTTTCAGAGCAATAAATCATTGTCTCTCCACGTGAACAAATCGCTGCTCGGCACTCACGTTATGTATGTGAATGCCAACAAGATAAGTAAGAAGACGTTGAATCTTTATAGCTCGTCCATTACTATTGCGAAAGTATTGAAATGCTTTCAAATGCGAACAGAGTGTGTAATTTCGCACACAATAGTTAGTTTGCTGTAGGGAGGTGGAAGTGTTATGCAAGCATGACGCCACAAGTGATTACTGGAAGTCAGTAGTATTTTTCATTGAAGAACACGATTCGTAATTTCGATTGGACAGAATGATAACTTTGGCGATTTTGTATCTGAAAGGCCTAACTCTAAACGTGGGTTTATATAGATTAAATACAGACATGTGCGCTCCACCGACGTTATTTATCGCTTAAAGGTTTACTCGCTTCTAAGTCCGATGAATGTAAAGTTTGACTGATGGCTGTGTATTTACTATCATTTTTCCGTTTTCATTTTCTGCATCAAACCGCCATTATTCGCGAGAAAGTTAAAACTGCCGACATTGTGGAGCGCCAACACCAGCAATAGGTACCTGAGGCAGCGACAATGCACTATGAGCTGCAGGAGACGCAGAATTAACGGAAAAATAAACTCAGCTTCTATATTTCTACGATCTGCAAGCGCGATTAAAAGTGCCCAACGTCAGTACCGTGTCATTATGCGAATCCGAAGCTGCTTTTACGATTTTGTGTAATCCCTTTTGGTAGTCAGTCAGTGACGCGTGTGAGAAAACGCAAACGTAAACAGAGGTGTTTGGGGGGGGGGGGGGGGGGGTTTCGCCATCCTGCACTGTTACGCATTATCAGACATGACCACAGTCTCAATTCTTCGATAAAATGAAAGTGCTTAAAAGCGTAAAATGATGGAATGCTGTGGTAGTGTTTTTTTCCTTCGAAATACAGCAAGAAATCCGGCATCGGTGACCATGTTTCGGCAGACGATATGATAGCGTTTACATGACGAACCAGAAGCGGTAGCGGCAGATCGGTTTATGAAAAGCACATTCGTTAGCCGTTTGTAGAACTGTTGCATAACGTTTTATATTTTGTTTGACACAATGAAAGCGATTATTAACATATCGTTACATTTTCGAAGCAGGAACACAGAGAATCAGATATTTTATTTTTACGCTAAACATTTCTCCTCCGTTCGGCATTTATAATTTTCTGCAAAAAGATGTAATAATTTCCGTGTCCATTACTATATACAAGGTCCTTGGTCGTTGTGTGACAGAATGGCCCCCGTAGACATTTTTTTCGCGCTGTTTATTCCGTTCAACGTCTTATTCCTTATATCAAAGCTTACGACGGGAAGTCGCATGCTGCCATCTGTCGGCCATCGACTACACTGCGTCCTCTGTAACTCCTTTCGCAGTTACCTTCTTCTGCAACACGGGGCGCCATCACAACGTCTTTCGATAGCGGTCTTTGGGGTGCGAATCACGCACTTCCAAGAAATAAAATCAGAACATTCGTACATAAAAATCTCGTGTGGTGGGCAACGAGGGAGGGTTGTAGCCTATTTGTATGAAAGAAGGTAAATTGAGACAACTGTGAGCCGAGAAGACTGCCACATCAGAGAAACAGGCAGTTCGAATTCAAATCCGCCTCCACACAGCACCAGAGAATATCGTATAACGCAGTCAGGAGCCGTAGAATAAATTTCAGACTGTTTTCGTTCTCGAGCGAAGCGTTGCTCAGCGCTTTCAAATAAGTAGTAGCATATTAAAACATGAAATAAGTTTATATTTTGTATTTTTTTGAAAAGAATGGAAATAAATAAAGTTTTTGTTTCGTCACGTTCCATCACTACCAGGAACATCTTTTCTTTTTTCCTGAGAGGAAAAATATTGATTTCAATGCCAGGTGCAAGTATATGCCCTGCGAAGGTTACTTTTCAACTACTTAGTATAATAGGTGGCCTAAATTTCTCTTTAGTTCTTGAGTGACAGGGCACAATTCCTGGCATGGAGAACAAGAGACATAAGCAGTTAGGTGCGGCGCTGGAAGATACATCATCAGAATGGAGAAAGAGCTAAAGTAACAACCGGCGGCAGTCTTGAGAGAAAGCGGTCGCGAACCGTGTTGAGTGCGACGGACTAACTGGCAGATCTTGAAACGGAAAATCTGAACATCAACAGTAGCGGGAGGCAAAGGCCGGGCAAGTTCTGTTACGCAGGAGGAGTATCCAGCAATCTGTGGGCGGCGCTATACCACTGTGTGGACAGATTAAAGTTGCGTAACTGGTCAGTGAGTGGGACAGGATACTGGAATGCATCTGACAACTGGCGGCAGACGCAGCATTATGCTGTGCTCACAGTTTTGGACATTAGTTCGCTGGCTTGAGTAGGGAGAGACTCCAATGTTTCTCTTAACCAGGTACACGGATTGACATGTGTCTTTTTCGTGGAAGATCGGAATTTGCATATGAATTATAAAGGTATGTTATGTGCCTAATACTACTAAAGATGTACCCGGTAATAGTGGGGCAACTTTGAAATGTACAAGCAAAAATACTTGACGTTTACTGAGTGTTGTTGTTGTTGTGGTCTTCAGTCCTGAGACTGGTTTGATGCAGCTCTCCATGCTACTCTATCCTGTGCAAGCTTTTTCATCTCCCAGTACCTACTGCAACCTACATCCTTCTGAATCTGCTTAGTGTATTCATCTCTTGGTCTCCCTCTACGATTTTTACCCTCCACGCTGCCCTCCAATACTAAACTGGTGATCCCTTGATGCCTCAGAACATGTCCTACCAACCGATCCCTTCTTCTGGTCAAGTTGTGCCACAAACTTCTCTTCTCCCCAATCTTATTCAATACTTCCTCATTAGTTATGTGATCTACCCATCTAATCTTCAGCATTCTTCTGTAGCACCACATTTCGAAAGCTTCTATTCTCTTCTTGTCCAAACTATTTATCGTCCATGTTTCACTTCCATACATGGCTACACTCCATACGAATACTTTCAGAAATGACTTCCTGACACTTAAAGCAATACTGGATGTTAACAAATTTCTCTTCTTCAGAAACGCTTTCCTTGCCATTGCCAGCCTACATTTTATATCCTCTCTACTTCGACCATCATCAGTTATTTTGCTCCCCAAATAGCAAAACTCCTTTACTACTTTAAGTGCCTCATTTCCTAATCTAATTCCCTCAGCATCACCCGACTTAATTAGACTACATTCCATTATCCTCGTTTTGCTTTTGTTGATGTTCATCTTATATCCTCCTTTCAAGACACTGTCCATTCCATTCAACTGCTCTTCCAAGTCCTTTGCTGTCTCTGACAGAATTACAATGTCATCGGCGAACCTCAAAGTTTTTATTTCTTCTCCATGAATTTTAATACCTACTCCGAATTTTTCTTTTGTTTCCTTTACTGCTTGCTCAATATACAGATTGAACAACATCGGGGGGAGGCTACAACCCTGTCTTACTCCCTTCCCAACCACTGCTTCCCTTTCATGTCCCTCGACTCTTATAACTGCCATCTGGTTTCTGTACAAATTGTAAATAGCCTTTCGCTCCCTGTATTTTACCCCTGCCACCTTTAGAATTTGAAAGAGAGTATTCCAGTCAACATTGTCAAAAGCTTTCTCTAAGTCTACAAATGCTAGAAACGTAGGTTTGCCTTTCCTTAATCTTTCTTCTAAGATAAGTCGTAAGGTCAGTATTGCCTCACGTGTTCCAGTGTTTCTACGGAATCCAAACTGATCTTCCCCGAGGTTGGTTTCTACTAGTTTTTCCATTCGTCTGTAAAGATTACTGAGTGTAGAATGAGGAAAGTCGGAAACAAACGAATAACCAGGCAAAAATTGAATGTAAAATTGTTAATAATCATGCCGCTCGTAAAAAAGTGTTATACAGAGCGTTTAAATTGATTATAGTGATACCGAGAAAATACACTGGTGTTCAAGGGTGAGAAACTATCGAAATGCTCGATAAAGATAAATAAATGATTGGATACAGCGAGACACGTCGCGCGTGCTCTACGAAGACAGGGGTGCGATGTGGCGGCCTCAGCCGCTGTGGCCGCCATTAAGACTTGAGGAACGACTCAGCTGCCACTGCAGCCCTATGATGGCGGAAATCTGTAGCCAAGTCTTAGTATTTTGTTCTTGTTTATCACGGTTGCTCAAAAACTTGAAACATTTATTCACACTATGCAGTGTGTAATTCGGCTCACCCTGTTACTAAATGTTCAGTTTATAAAGAAAAATATAAATTACATGAAGGGCATTTCTGCTCTGGCTGGAGCAATTGTCTCCTCCACGATTGCATGACAGACGTAACACTTCTATCACGTGTGAGCATTTTGCTCATTCTTTACCTAAGAAAAATACGAGACTAGTAAAATTAATAGTCAACTTCGTCATGAATTACAGGCTCAGTTGTGCGTAGTTCGTAGGGACGTGGCAGGGACGATATCTTTAGTGAGTTTGTCTGTGGTGGACGCAACATAAAACCTGGGTTTCTGTAATTGCTGGTAACTCAATCGCATCACGAACATTATCGTTCAAAATTGTCATCGCATTAAATTAACAGAAACGTACTGTTTGACTGCCAGTTGCCGCTTTCGTTACTCCTTCCCGTTTTGATTTCTTTAATAGAATCCCAGTTACTCCGGAGAAATCCTGAATCTAACTGCCATCATTCCGTGGCGCCAACACCAACAATCGACCGCTGATGAACCGACAGAGCTCTGTGGTCTGCAGGAGACGCAGAATTAACGGAAAGATAAACTCGGCTTCTGCATACTACGATCTGCGTTTGCGATTAATGTCTGAGTGTGCTTGCAATCAGTACGGTGTCACCGTGCGAATCTGGTGCTGGTTTGGTGATTTTGTGGATCGCGTGCTGGCTTTGCAGTGACGTGGCGGAATATAGGCGGACAACCTGGCTGGGTGTCATTCAGTGAGAAATGTGTAGCGCCTGTAAAAAGTGAATAATTTAAGCGGTGCTGGCTGAGCGACGTTTGCCATCCAGGAATGTTATACAGGGTGCGGAAAAACAATTTGACCAAAAGTGCAGGGCGGAAAGACAGTACGAATCATAGGAGTTTGAGTGCCGCAAGTAAGAGCCGCAAATGCGTAATTTCGGCGCTACAGGAGTGTAATTAAAATCTGACATGGAGACCTCTTTACCCAAAATGAAAGGTAATTTATAGAAAATGTACGGGTGAACACAGTCTTTGGACTTACGAGTCTTCAGGATGAGAACAGGAAAACTTTGAAACATCACATACACGTTCATCATACTTAGGCGACGTACCACACAATATTTCCTTAGAAATGAAGACAATCGCATGTCCATATTTAATACTTGAAGATGTCTTAAAAAGATCAAAGTAAATGAAAAATGAGTCACCACTGAATTAAGTAAGCGTGTCGTAGCAAGTGACATAACGATAGTCGAACTCTCACGACTCCATAGAAAGTGCTGGAAACGACAAAATGACGGAATGCGTTGGTAGCGATATACAACTATAAATTTTAGTAGACGGCAAGTACGTGAAAGAAAATGCGAAACGTTTAAGCAAGTAGTAAATGTATAAATGTGGTGAGAAAAGCGTCTGGCACATTATTATGGGGCAACATATTATGAGCCCCTACAGCGTCGGTATTAATGGAACGAGAGAGACAATGCACCATTGGTCAGTTCCCCAGTTCCCTATGGACTGAAAATGAAACGCAACTTTTAATGGCGTTGGTAGCATTGCTCCTATCATAGAGACGAATTAATTTTATAGTTTCTGTGATGTTGAAGTGATGACTCAGAGACCGATGAATAGTGTGACACCAGCTGCTCTCCGTATCTCGATATATCCCTGCGACACAGTAACCTACGAGACCGAGTTGCCCTGATTTGTTCTCCTGGCAGAGGCTAACTACATTCTATTTATTTACGGTTTTCACTGTACTGAAACGTCCTGAAATTTGCCTCAAGTCCTCCATGTAGGTATCTGATACCCGCAGCAAGTTTCCATGTTTGTACTGAGCAGTCAGGATGAACGATACGACAGAGACGACGACTACACGGGAAACAACATTCAGATAAGGAAAATTTCGGGAACCGTTTTAATCATGTGGTTACATGTTAAACAGTAATCGGTTTTGCTAGAGTGAGCAAACGTCCATCTCCCGAGCTTCATAATTTTTACACGTGTGGTCTCTGCAATGCAGCTGTCCTCGACGAAGGAAACTTATCAGTCTTTGCGTAATACGAGGTGGAGACATTAACAGATGGTTTAGAGTACGGATTCCTGGCAGACGCCAGTGGAGTCGTGATGTGGTGGAGGGTGAAGACGAGATTGGAAGTAGACGAACGTTCAAAAGTCTCGTGCTCGGCCATTGAAGCGTTCACAGCTGATTTCTTGAGCGATCAGGATTACGCTCGTTGTGGAAAGAAGTGCGAGATGGACACTGCTGCAAACACATTTCACCAAAAAGCTTTGGGCGTTTAAGCACGGCGACAAAACTTGTCAAAGACTACAGACCCATCCACACGGCTGTGCAAAGAGTTAGCAGGTGTCTTGTCTCCGGCCACTGTTTGCCGGAGCCCTTGCCACTAAGCGAGAGGCTGGCTGTGGTTATAAGCACATTTCCAGGATCGATATCGCAGAGGTCGCGTGATGAGACGGAACTGCTAATAGCAGATCCGTTTGCAGAGACTGCTCAATGTAATTAATAGTAGCTGTCCTACTATTTGACGTTCACAGAAGCGGACTGAGTACCAGATACGCTTCCCTACGCAAGTATGTTACTGAGAAATCGGAGATTCGAATAGTAGGGAGCAATTGTATCATCGCAAATGTCGTGGCAGTTGTGTTTGTCCCACATTGGGCAATCGCTTCGGGAGAGTGTGTAGATATACAAATCGCGCCGATCTGTGGTACAGCTTTGCGATGTCGACTGTTGAACCGCGACGAATGGTACGTTTAAGAAGAGGAAATAAAAATGACAACATTTGTTTTCGTGGTCATTCAAATAAATCGCGGGATTGTTTTAATATATACCAAGAATGTGGAACCGACTACGGTAGAATTTCGAGATATAAGACTCTGCAGGAATAAAATCAGCATGTTGGCAACAGACGTCACGTAATCCGTTGGTCGAGGCGAACACAAAGCCGTGAGGAGTACAAGTTTTGCGCTTGTAGGCCAGTGAGTAAACACGATCGGACAGATATCCGCCGATTACACGCTTTCCAAGAGTGTTAATACCTGTAGTGAAAGAAAAGTTGTATTAAATGGAAAAAATCGTCTGTCCAGAAATGCATCGCTCTTTTTAGAGTAGTTGCCGTGTTATTCTAGTGAGAAGCAAAAAGGCCGGGCTCACCCGATTTCAGGGCTAGCATATGTGGCAGTGCGCAGCCGTTCATAATGAATGAGACGCGAGTGTGGATGTTATGACGTCACTGTGGTGTACGAGCAAGTAACGCCGGCCGTGGTCTCTAGTTAATGGAGTACTGTCGCAAAGAGACAGCACAGCTACGCACTAAGCTCTCGATAATACGAGATACAGTAATAACAACAACTCATTCTCTATCCATTATCATCACGACAATTGTAACACTCTTTTAGTGTGTGGCCGAATATGTAAAGGGCCACAGCACCACGTCGCAATGGAAGGTGCCAAATTAAGCAAAACATCTCAAGCAGTCAGCTCCTAAAACAAAAGTTTAGGCCAGATTAATTATACGTAAGCGACAGAGTTGCAGACGGTAACATAAACACCTCTGAGACGATTTTAGAGTGTATTGAAGCTAGAGCCAAACAAAAAGTATGCCCTTGAAATTCCTTAACTTCCTGAAACGACGGTCTTTTTCGAGTGCTACATGTCTTCTCTTAGTGTGGCCAACAACAGGCCAAGCTGTGTCGGCTCTAGAATACATGTAAACCTTCACAAGTTGCTTTCTCGGTAAGCAAATTTGTCTCCGATGCTGGTTTGACGACGGTGAGTTTCCTGCACTGCTAATGGCGCATTTGATTGCCGGCGGCCACAAACACATGTGAAAACAGTGAGGGTATTAGGAAACCTGAATATGCTTAGGACGATAATGCGAGAAAACAGTTAGTAATAAATGTAAATATTCGCCGTAGTGTTTTGGCAACATTATTTACGTCATGTTTATTCAGGTAAAACCAAGGAACATCCGTTCCGTGAAAAGACAGGCCGCAGAGACGAGAGTGTACAGCAGTAACTTGTACCGTCACGGCGGCTGCTGCCTTAGCGTTGGGGAGCTGCAGAGGCTCTCCTAGACTCGATAACTTTTAACCCGTGGTGGAAGCAGCGTCGCTGACATCGACACCTTGTTTGCCAGCACGGCTGCAGTCGGCTGGTCCAGAAAGAGGCGACGGAGAGATTCGTCCGAACCTCGGTTTGTTACTCACGGCTAATCCGGCGAAGAACGCCGAGAGCGTGTGTCAGGGCAATGTAGCTGCGATACACTCCGTTCCCATTTGTAACGAAAGTTTCGGCACGGTTCCCAGTCTCTGTAATTGTTCGTTTACGTATTGCTGAAGAAACGAAAGCCTCTGAACTAATTATGATGGTAAGTTTACAGAACATTCAGCTTTACGAAGACAACGGCTATGGAAATTATTCTCTCTTATATAAGTTAATATCATTTTATAGCGACCAGTATCATGGGTAGTTTCTGTTGGAACGAACGACGACTTTTGCGATTCGGTTTCTACGTCTGCATACGAGTTTCAGCCGCTGTTTCAGAGCGATAAAACATTATCAATCCCTGTTAACAGGGAGTTCACACAACGTTTGTGAATGCCGACATGATACTTAAGCAGTAACAAGACGAAAAATCTTTTTAGCTCGTCAATTACTATTGCGAAAATATTGAAATGCTTTTATATGCGGACAGTGTTTAATATAGCAGACAATCGTTTGCTACAGGGAGGTGGAACTGTCACGCAAGCACGACGCCACAAGTGATTAGTGGAAGTGAGTAGTATTTTTCATTGAAGAATACGATGCGTAATTTCGATTGGACAGAATGATAACTTTTGCGAGTTTGTGTGTGGAAGGCCTAACTCTAAATGAGGGTTTAAATGGACTACATACAGTTATGTGTGCCCCACCGACGTTGTTTATCGTTTAAAGGTTTATCGTTTATATATGACGATAGTATCCGTTCCCGAAAGAACAGTTACCGTTGATGATCTTGCAGCTTTGCTTGAAATGATAAGTAAATGGACACCCTAGCTGCAACAGGCGTTGATATACTTCACTGGGGACATGTTGAAAAGGTGTGCCCCGGCGATCCCGGGTTCGAGTCCCGGTCGGGGCACACATTTTCAACATGTCCCCAATGAAGTATATCAACGCCTGTTGCAGCTAGGGTGTCCATTTACTAATCATTTCATTTAGTTTATCGTTTACATGTAAAGTTTGATTGGTGGTTGTGCATTTACTATAATTTCTCCGTTTTCATTTTCTCCATAAAACCGCCGTTGTCAGCGAGCAAGTGATAAACTGCCGACATTGTGGAGCGCCAGCAGCAACAATAGGTCGCTGAGGCAGCGACAAAGCTCTGTGGGCTGCAGCAGACGCAGAATTAACGGAAAAATAAACTCAGCTCTATCTTTCCACGATCTGCAACCGCGATTAAAAGTGCCCAACGTCAGTACCGTGTCAGTATGCGAATGCGACGCTGGTTTTACGATATTTTGTAACCCGTGCTGGCGTTCGGATGGCGTCCCTTTCGGTAGTCGATCTGTGACGTGTGTGAAAAAACGCAAACGTAAGCAGGGGCGGTTGGGCGGTGTTTTGTCATCCTGCACTGTTACACATTATCAGACATGACATGACAAGGGTGCTGACCGCAGTCTCAATTCTTCGATAAAATGAAAGTGCTTAAAACCGTAAAATGATGGAATGCTGTGGCAGTGTTTTTTTCCTTCGAAATACAGCAAGAAATCCGGCACCGGTGACCAGGTTTCGGGAGTCGATAGGATAGCGCTTACATGACGAACCAGAAGTGGTAGCGGCAGTTCGGTTTATGGAAAGCACATTCGTTAGCCGTGTGTAGAACTGTTAAATAACGTTTATATTTTGTTTGACAGAATGGAAGCGATTATTAACATACCGTTTCTTTCTCGAAACGGAAACACAAGAGATTCAAAAATTTTATTTTTGCACTAAACATTCTCCTCCGTTCGACATTTATAATTTACTATAAAAAGGTATCAGAATTTCAGTGTCCATATTATACACAATGGAGCCCGTATACATCTTTTTCGCGCTGTGTATTCCGTTTCACCGGCATATTCCCATATCAAAGCTTAACACGGGAAGTCGCATGCTGCCATCTGTCAGCCATCGACGACACTGCGTCCTCTGTAACTCCTTTCGCAAAAAAAAATGGTTCAAATGGCTCTGAGCACTATGGGACTCAACTGCTGTGGTCATAAGTCCCCTAGAACTTAGAACAACTTAAACCTAACTAACCTAAGGACAGCACACAACACGCAGCCATCACGAGGCAGAGAAAATCCCTGACCCCGCCGGGAATCGAACCCGGGCGTGGGAAGCGAGAACGCTACCGCACGACCACGAGATGCGGGCACTTCTTTCGCAGTTACCTTCTTCTGCAACACGGGGCGCCATCACAGCGTATACCGCTGATTCGGGTCCGAATCACGCACTTCCCAGAAATAAAGACAGAACATTCGTACATAATCTCTTGTGGTGGGCAACGAGGGAGGGCTGTAGCCTATATGTATGACAGAAGATAAAATGAGATAACTGTGAGCGGACAAGACCGCCACACCAGAGAAAAAGGCGGCTGCGGTTCCATATTCGCCTCCACACAGCACCAGAGAATATCGTATAACGCAGTCAGGAGTCGTAGAATAAATTTCAGACTATTTTCGTTCTCGAGCGAAGCGTTGCTCAGCGCTTTCAAATAAGTAGTAGCATATTAAAACATAAAATAAGTTTATGTTTCGTATTTCTTATGCAAAGAATGGAAATAAATACTGTTTTTTTCGTCACATTCCAACACTCCCCGGAACATCTTTTCTTTTTTCCTGAGAGGAAAAAAAATTGATTTCAATGTGAGGTGCAAGTATATTGCCTACGAAGTGTACTTTTCAACTACTCAAAATAATACGTGGCATTAATTTTTCTTTAGTTCTTGAGTAAAAGGGCACAATTCGTAGCATGGAGTAACAAGAGGCATAAGCAGTTAGGTGCGACGCTGGAAGATACATCATCTGAATGGAGAAAGAGCCAAATTAACAACCGGCGGCAGTCTATGGAGAAAGCGGTCGCGGACCGCGTGTTACGAGCGATCGACTGTCTAGCGGATCCTGAAACGGAAAATCTGAACTACATCGACAGCAGCGGGAGGCAACGACCGGACAAGTTCTGTTAAGTAGGAGGGCTATCCAGAAATCTGTGGGCGGCGATATGGCACCGGGTGGACAGATTAAAATCGGCGTAACTGATCAGTGAGTGGGACACGTTACTGGAATGCATCTTACAACTGGCAGCAGACGCGAAATGAAGTCTGCTGTTTTCATAGAAGATGAAGTTTTGCATGCAAATCATAAAGACGTGTTAAGCACTTTATACTACTAGAGATGTACCTTGTAAAGGCGGGCCAAGTTTCAGAGGTGCACGCAACTTGCTTGACGCTGGGTTTAGAATGAGGAAATACACTAACGAACAAGTGCCCGACAAAATTGAATGTAAAATTGTTAATAATCGTGCCGCTCGTAAAATAGTATTATACAGAACGTTTAAATTGATTGTATTGATACCGAGAAAATATACTGGAGTTCAAAGGTGAGTAAATATGGAAATGCTCTATAAAGAGAAACAAGTGATTACATACAGCAAAACAAATCGCGCGTTGTCTTGGAGACAGGGGTGCCTTGTGACGTCACCCCACACTGTGGGCTGCTGCTGCATCTGTGGACGAGCCTCGGCAGCCGTGGCCGCCATTAAGATTTCACGAATGACTCAGCTGCCACTGCAGCTCGATGACGGCAGATATCTGTAGCCGAGTCTCAGTATTTTGTGCCCGTTGTTCTTTGTTGCAAAATCGCAGCATTCATTCACACTATGCAGTACTTAACTCGGTTCGCCCTTTTACTAAATATTCAGTTTATACAGTAAAGTATGGATCACATGCAAAGGTAATTGTAAAATCATTCCTGTGTCGGAAAAAGAAATGCTCTGGCTGGAGGAATTGTTTCCAGGATGATTGCATGATGGACGCAAGACTGCTTTCTCGTGTGAGCATTGTGCTAATTCTTTACCAAAAAAAAATGCGATAGTAGTAGTGGTAGTAATAGTCAACTTCGTCATGAATTACAGGCTCAGTTATGTGTAGGTCACTGGAAATAGCGTAATTCCGTTGTGTTTAAAATGAAACTTGGGACGGACGATCACTTTAGTGAGTTTGTCTGTGGAGGGCGCAACTTAAAACCTGGGTTTCTGTAATTGCATGACGAAAGCTATCATTCAAAATGGTCATCGCATTAAACTACCAGAAACGTAGTGTTTGATTCCGAGTTGCCTCATTCCTTACTTCTTTCTGTTTTCATTCCTTTACCAGAATCCCAGTTACTCCGGAGAAAGTCTGAATGTTAACTGCCATCATCCCGTGGCGCCAGCAGCAACAATCGACCGCTGATGCAGCGACAGAGCTCTGTGGTCTGCGGGAGACGGAGAATTAACGGAAAGATTTAGTCGGCTATGATCTGCAATTGCGATTAACGTCTGAATGTGCTTATGATCAGTACAGTGTCACTGTCCGAATCTGGTGCTGGTTTCGTGATTTTGTGCATCGCGTGCTGGCTTTCCAGTGACGTGGCGGAATATAGGCGGACACCCTGGCTGGGTGTCAATCAGTGACGTATGTGTAACGAACGTATGAAGCGAATAATTTAAACAGAGCTATTTGAGCGAGGTTTGCCATCCAGCACCGATATACAGGGCGTGCAGAAACAGTTTGACCAAAAATGCAGGGCGGAAGGACAGCATGAAACATAGGAATTTGTGTACGGCAACTAAGAGTCATAAATGCATATTTTCAGCGCTACGGGAACGTAATTGAAATCCGCCATACTGAGGCCCTTGTTCAAAACGATAGGAATTTTACAGAAAATGTAAACATAAACAGAATGTTTGGGCTAACCAGTCGTCACGATTAGAACAAGATAAATTTAAAGCGTCACAAACACGTGTATCGCATTCAGCTGACGAACGAGACAGTACTTGTTCAGAAATGAGGACAATCACATGCCCATGTTTCTTGTTTGAGTATAATTAAAAAACGTGAAAATGAGTGAAAAATGAGCGACCACTTAATTAACAGGAGTATGTATAGAAAATGTTCAAACTGACCACCGTTTTCATGCTGCCATAGCGCCTTAAATATTTAACTGCGGCCTGTATTTCTATACTCAGATTCCTTCGTTTGACACTCTCTTTGTGCCCTACGCTTTTGGTCAAATAGTTTTTCCGCCCTGTATATGCCAGACGATGCGTTACAGAATGTTATTCGAATTCTCAGGAGTCCAGTACACTTAATCGTTCCTAGGATGTTCTAACAATGGCAAAATGTCAGAATGCGTTCGTAGCGATTTGTAAGTTTAAAGTTCAGTAGACAGTAACTATGTTAAAGGAAATGTGACACGTATAACGAGGCACTACGGAATTAGACGTGTAATATGTTTTCTGATTACAAAAAGTTCTCTAGTGGAGCGGTAACCGCATAAATGTCGTGACTGTGTCTGTCACGCTATTATGGAGCAACGTATGAGACCCCACAGAATCGGTATTAGTGAAAGCATGCACCGTTGGTCAGTTTCCAAAGCGTTAAAAATTAAACAAAACACTTAACTGGGTCTATGACATTGGAACTATCATCGTGAATGAAGACGAAATAAATTTATAGTGTCTATGATGTGGAAGTGTGGATTCAGAGACTGATGAATACGGTGAATTTAATTCCTCTATTTTTTTTTGGTTCGATAAATATCAACGACACTATGGAACCAAGTAGCCACTATTCCTTCTCCTGACCAGAGGCAAACACTATTCTACTTATTAACTGTCTTGATTATACTGAAATGTGGTGAATATATTGCTTCTAGCCCTCCATCAAGGTGGGCTAACAGAATCGGATACCTGCTGCGAGTTTCCATGTTTGTACTGAGCAGTCAAGATGAAAGGCGCGACAGAGACGGCGACCACGCGGGACACTACATTGGGATGCCCCAAATTTCGGAAACCACTTCGCTGTAGTCATGTTTACATGGTAAACCTTAACCAATTCTACTAGCCGGAACGAACGCCTGCGGTGCGTTCCAAGCTTCATACGTTTCACACCTATGGTCTCCGCTGAGCAACTGTCGACAATGAAACAAACTTGGCGGTGTTTCCGTATTGTGAAAGGAGGACGTCAACATGTAATGTAGAGTACGAATTCCTTACGGAGGTCGTGAAAATATAAGATGGAAAAGTGTGAGGAGCACATCACACGTAAAGGGATGTTCAGAAGTCTTATCCAGGCCCATTAAAGCTGGCTGCTGTATTAATCGACCGGGATTACGCTCGTTGTCGAAAGAAATACGAGGCGGGCACTGGTGGGAGCGTTTTGCACCTGAAAAGATTAGGCGTTTAGATGTGGGCAGAAGACTTGGAGTAAATTCACATTCCCACCGCTGTACGCAGGGTTAGGGGATGTTTTTGTCACCAGCCACTGTTGTGAGCCGGAGGCTGTGCCACTAAGCGAGAGGCGGCTGTGGTTGTAGGGACACATCCCGCATCGACATCGCACATGTAGAATGTAGTAGCAGTCCTACTATTTTACTGTCACAAAACGATTTGAGGGTCGCATACACCTCCCCAAATATGTATATAACCGACAAATCAGAGATTCGAATACTAGATAATAATTGTATCGTAATGAATTTCCCGCAGATGTGCTTGTCCCACACTGGGCAATCATTTAGAAAGAGTGAGTAGACATACAAATCGCACTGGCTCGTGGGACTGCTTTGCGATATCGCCTATTGAAACACGAGTGATAGCACGTTTAATAAGAGACAATCAAAATAATAACTTTTGTTTTACGTGATAATCAAAAAAATTTGGAAGATTGTTTTAATATATGGCAAGAATATGATGGGCAGTACGGCAGAGTTTCGAGATTGGCCGAAGCTAAGGAACACGGTTTGTGTCCAAAATTTTACACAGGCCGACGTACAGCGTGTAACGCATTCAGGCACCGTGAACAAAGCTCTTGTGGCGTTGGTTCTCGCGACCTGCTCTGCTCAGCATCAGGACAAAAGATTATGGATGAGACAAGTTTTTTTGTTTTAATTTCCACCGCCCTGTCAGTGAATTACTGTTTGACTTGAACGTGTTCTTTGTCCTCACAGGTGCAGTGTGTAAAGGTTCTGGATAGATTTTTTTAATCTGTTTCCAGTTACGAATGGAATCTGTGGATACACACCGCGTTTAAATTCCGCATCGGCACAAAGCAGGTGAAATTGTCGACAATTTTTTATACATCTTCACAGTCAATATCTGGTGACAATATAGACGCTGATAATGCGTATATGATTAAGACTTGGCCGTGACTCAAGACGAGTCTTTCTAACCGTTCCAAGTCTTCATAACTTTGAAGCGTAAATACGTAACAACTCTTACCACACAAAGCGTGTGATTCGGGTGAGCATGATAAAACAGAATCTCATGCATCAACTGACCCGAATAAAAATGTTTTGACGGTGGTTTTTGACGATTTCTATACGTGTTTTCTGGAAGATTTTCTCACACAACCTCCGCCTCCTCCTCAGAAATTTAGGATACCATCAGCTGGAGGCAGCTGTGACAGAAGGCCGCCCATGAATGTGCGGACTGCGAAACAGCACTGTCGGGATGCATTAAAATGGTGCAACTGGCCATCGACTAGGCGTGTGATTCACATGTTGGAACGGACACGCATCTCGTGAATGGCGGGCGACGCGACTCCTGCTGTGGGTAGATTTTAAAAAATTTCAGATAACAGCCATCACTCGCGAGAGAGTCGAACTGCCATCAGTGGCAAAGCTCTGTAGGCCGCGGGACCGAGAAATATGTTCGGCTTAACTATGTATAATAATTCGCACGTGTGTTTTGCCAAATATAGACAGTACTGTTAACGACGCAAAACCGAGGTAAACAGACTTTTTTATTTCATACAAAGGCTTTACGTATTCTGTCATCAGAGAGGCCGCACAGATGAGATTTCGCAACTGTAGTTTCAACCTGTACAGCGGCTGTACTCCAGAGTAATTCGTCGAATCATTGACGCCCCGACGTGGGGAAACAGCGTCGCAGACATCGACATCTTCCCTGGCAGTACGACGACAATGATACGGTCACCAAAAGAAGAGCGATGGAACTTGATAAAATAATCCCGAACCGCTACTCAAGTTTAACTCGTCCAGAGCACCGACAGCATCTGACGCAAGAATGGCGTCGCGAGCAACTCCGTTCCCAGTTGTAACTGAATTGTCGGCCCACAGCAGGTTTCGCGGCAATTTATAAACACCGCGTCATTTTAATTGTCCGTTTATCTCATACCGAACAGCTATAGAGCGGTGACCGAGAAGGAAATCCGATTACGATGATGAAGTGAAGGCTTTTCTTAACTGTAGTTTAATCGGAAGACCTTAATATTTCTTATCGTGTTTTCTATGGGTTAAGGGAGACAACACTATGGTCTTTCAATGAATTCCCCTAGGCAATGAAAGTAAAAAACAGAAGATTTACCCAGAGTTGGGAAATTGCTTCATCGCCTCACTAGTAAAGGCGACCTCATTTCATGGCAGCTGTGGTTTGGAAACTGAGTTTCAGCTGTGGGCAAAAGTTTGCTACCGAAACTAACTAGAGACGCTCCTTACTTCCCAAATAAAGCATCGCATACGGCGAGAACTGAATAACAGGCACAGAAGTGAATGAGAGGAACTCATATATAATGATTTAATCGTTGTTTTCCTTTCTGGTCTCAATATACACCTGCGGCACAACCTGAGCAAAACGCGTGTGACGTGGTCCACGTGTAGGAACGGTCAAGCATAGTCTGTCGGAACAAAGAGGTGCTGTCAGTTTCTGAACACCAGAAGACAAAACAGCTTCATTTGTCACGAATCCTGATTACACTGAAAGCTGCTACATGTAGCCTCTGGAACCGTACGAGGATAAACTCCAAAGCAGTTTCGATATTTACTTCGAAGCGTCGGTCTGAACGAAACAAAAGTAGTATGCGTCATTCACAGAAATATTCAGAGTACGTTATAGTGCTACAACGATGAAAAATAATATTACGACGATGTCAAACCTTATTTTCATGATATAAAGAACTGACGATATTAAAAATGTAATTATAATTTTATTATTTAAATTTTTTTGCTCATTGAATCAAAGACTTTCTATTGCACGGATTAATCTAGCATTGATCATACAATGTAAACTAGCATTGTTTGTACTACGAAACTATATATGATTGTTAAGTGAGAACTAATTCTATGTAAGACATTTGGTCTGGGCGGATTTTGATCTTGTACTGATCGGTAGAGAAAGAAAAGTTTCTTAATCGATGTATGTAATGTGAATGTATAAAGGCTATAAAAAGGAGAGAGAGACAGATAATCCTTGCGGACAATGACCATATTGTATAAGAAAAGGTAAATACAAGTTATTCAAAACAAATATCTCTAAAGCGTATCGTACTGTGATTTAAAAAGACTGATGATTGCGGTGTTTAATCTAAACCTGTCCCGAATAACAGCGAAGAACATTTATGTCATCATATATTTTCTTCGTTTGACCACGGTTGTGATTCGCATGTTACTTTTTGTTACGCGACGTGTTAGGAATATTTTCATTATACGCGCAAAAGTGCACACAGCTTTGATCGAACCTGCATCTTTCGGAAACGATAACTCTTAATCAGTACAATTACGCGAATACCGTCTGAATCGCAACCGTGATCACAAAAGTGTTTCCTGGACCTGATTTTTATAAATGTGTAGACTTGAAAGCGAACAATATTGCACCATCGCTGGCTCGCAACAATTGAAATAAACAAAACAGGGACTGAACAACTTTAAAGGCCGTCAGCGTTACGAAATCTGAACGACGTAAGTCAATTAATTAAATATTAACAGGAAGAGAATTATTAAATTTTAAAGATTAAATGGTAGCAAGAATTTAAAACATTTTAGCATCAGTACGTTTCTTTGCATTAGTAGTTGAGTATCAGATACCATCATATCTATTTAAAAGATAGTGCGTAAATAACATTGCCACCTTTTATAATTATTGTTCTAGCAATTCAACGTGAGACGCTTTCCTATGTAAAGTCAGTGTATTGGAGACATATTAAACATTTTATTAGTACACACTAGTTTTAGCTTAGCAACTGTGCTTGCCGTAATTGGGACACGGTTTTTAAAGATTATCAACATACACAATGCGTGCCATTTTGTAATGCGCTTTCCTGGTATGGACTTTTGCGACACGTCGGAGAGCGGACACCACACTTCGTACGAGCGCCTAGTTATGTTAAATTTCTTCTCTATTCTCATTAGGGCAACTTTCATGCTGATTTGATACGTGGATGGAATGTACAAGAAATCACAGCACTACTTCGCAGAGGAGGAAGCAAACCACAACGAAAACTCTTGGGCAACAAAGGCTGTGCAATTCGAATGTCGATGCAGAAAATAAAGCGATGGAAATTTGTGCGTTTTATATGTTTAGATAACATATTAAAGCAGTAGCAGAACAAACAGTACACCATTTAAACGCTAAAACTTAATTATAGGACAAATCTTTCGCAATACTAAACGCATCGTCTTAGTGAGAAAACTGTAAGGCCGAGCTCTGTCGAAGGCAGGGGCTGCACGTTTGGCGCTGCAGAGTGGGCCGTAATAAACAGGGCGAGTGTGTCCGTATTGTGACGTCACGGTTGTGTACCACGGAACGAGGCCTGCCGCGATGGGTACAGAATGTGCGTACAAATGGTTCAAATTGCTCTGAGCACTATGGGACTTAACATCTATGGTCATCAGTCCCCTTGAACATAGAACTACTTAAACTTAACTAACCTAAGGACATCACAAAACACCCAGCCATCACGAGGCAGAGAAAATCCCTGACCCCGCCGGGAATCGAACCTGGGAACCCGGGCGTGGGAAGCGAGAACGCTACCGCACGACCACGAGATGCGGGCAATGTGCGTACATTTTCCAAAGTAGGTGTCTACATCTGCATATTATGCGTTTCCCGGGATGGGTGTGCGGCAGTGAATTACCAGCACTGCTTACTATGCAAGTGCTTGCAGACCGGCACAAGCGCACGTGACACAAACGTCGTTACAGTCTGCCCGGTGGCGGAGCACTGAGGAATGGTTGGACACTCTTCCTTCAAAAGGGAGAATTTTAACTCAACTGGCTCCACAAGCTACGCACCAAACCTGCTTCAGAATCCTTCCATGGGTTGAAAGCAGGGATGCGTGTCGGTCGTCAGGTGTAAAACGCTACGAATGACGAAGATTTTGAGACGACGGGATGTTAATCTCTAACTCGGTATACGGGCGTCCTCCATCAGTAACGTATTCGGTCCTTCACGCTTCATATCTCGATACTATGTCGGTATCTCTACTGGAGGATGCAGGGACCATAGCCTCTTATTCTGTGTAAATTCGGACATCACAGATGTTAGTTCTTAAGGCATAATGATACACATCACACGTACTCCTGAGGAAACGGCCAGAAAATTGTTTGCTTCCCGGCAGACCGATATTTGCTCTTCTGTAGAAGCGGCCAGCTAAGTGAGCCACAGTCTAACAAGAACAGGAATTCTGTCGTTCGTGAAAATAAAGACTTGTCAGGACAGTGTGTGAAACGTTTGCTGTCGTCCCATCTGACCAAACACAACGAGGATAGATACCGGATTAGCACTGCGAGTCTTGGGGAAATTAGCTTAACCGAATTGCTACACGTGTGACGCTAATGCGACACGGAGATCCGTCGTTGAAATGAGTGCTTAATACTGCAACTGTCTTATCCACCTGGTTTCGAACCTCGACACGGCAAGGATAGATGCATTTGCCGTCTACATGTGTGTGACTACGGTCTAAGGTATGAAACGCTGTGTGTGTCCAAAGTTTCACGTGCGCGAACGAGCGCCGTACAACGCAAACAGGCGCCGTAAAATAAAATAAAGCCTTGGTGGCGTTCGTTCTCGCATTCGGCGCTGCCCAGACACGACAGAATAATATCGCTGACGCAAGATTTTTTTTTTTCATTTTTATCACCTTTCCAGTAAATTACTTGTTAGTTTCCATACGGTGCTCCTCTTCACATGCGCAGTGCGTTAAGGCCGATGATAGATCTTTTTCCTTATCCGTTACCAGATACGAATGCAGTCTGTAGAAGCACAGAAGGACAACAGCTGGACACATTGCCACGAAGTAAGACAGGTTCTCACACTGCGATTATATTCCGCCTCGATGCGAAACAGACGACGCTGTCAACTTGTTTATTAAACCTTCACCATCGATGGGTGGTGACAACATATCTGCTAATCCTGTGTACTTGTTTAAGGTTTCGCCCCGACTCGACAGGAATTTTTCTAGCCATCATACGTCTTCAAAGCCGTGGAGTGTAAATAAGTTCCATCCCTTACCGCTACGCATATTCTGCACTACGTGTGTCATTAAAGTGAGCATAATATAAGTAGCACAAGCGTTAACTGGCTGGGATAAAAAGGTTCAGAAGGTATTTTTTGACGATTTCTATACGTGTTTTCCAGAAGATTTTCTCACAGAATGGTCTCCTTCTTAGGAGTGTAGGATACCGTCAGCTGAAGGCAGCTGAGACACAAGTCCATCCATGTAGGTGCGGTGTGCGAAAGAGCACACTTCGAATGCAGTACAATGTTACAACTGCCAGCGACTAGGGATGCGATTCACGTGTCGGAATGGACACGCATCTCGCAACTGGACGGCTACGCCAGGCTCTGCTGCTCGTAAATATTAAAAATTAAGTCGCTGTGCCAATTATGGATTCACTCTCGATCAGATGATGCATACACATTTTTCTCCCGCTTTCGTTTGCTTCAGAAAACCGCCATTACTCGCGGCAGACTTTAAAATTGACATCGTTCTGCGTAGTAGCAGCAACAATCAATCGCTGTGGCAGCGACAAAGCTCTGTCGGTTGCAGGACGCGGAAGACTAACGGAAAAAGAAATTCATCTTACACATTACTGCTCTCTACATTTGTGATTAACGTTTAAATATGCACATAATCGGTACAGTGTAATTACGCGGATCTGAAACTGGTTTCGTGATTTTATGTGTCGCGTGCTGGCGTTCTAGTGACGTGGCAGAATATGGGTGGCAGTCACCCAGCGTTCGTAAAAAAAAGAAAAATTTAAGCTGTTCTGATTCAGCGAAGTTTGCCATCCGGCGTCGTCATACAGGGTGCATAGAAA
The DNA here is from genome assembly GCF_021461385.2 of Schistocerca piceifrons. Taxonomy (NCBI): domain Eukaryota; kingdom Metazoa; phylum Arthropoda; class Insecta; order Orthoptera; family Acrididae; genus Schistocerca; species Schistocerca piceifrons. The sequence goes on from NW_025727757.1 coordinate 2,160,960, forward strand.
CAATCTGACCAAAAGTGTATCGTCGAAACGCAGCATGAAACACAAAAATTTGAGTATAGCAACTAGGCTTCGCGACTGAATATTTTCGGCGGTACCGGAACGTAATTAAAATCCCACACACGAGCGTCTTGGCTCTAAATGATTGGTAGTTTACAGAAAATGTATACGTAAACACAGGCTGTGTGAACTAACCAACCGTCACCATGAGAACAAGAGAAATTTAAAGCGCCACTTACACGTGTATCGCACTTAGCTGACTTAGGACACAGCACGTTTTTAGAAATGAAGAGAATCAGATGTCCATGTCTCATGTTTCAATATGTCTTAAAAAGGTGAAAATGAGTAAAAAACGATCCGCCACTTATTGCTATAAGTATGTCATAGCAAATGTTCAAAGTGACCACCGTTGCCATGTTGGCATAGCACCCGAAATATTCAACTGACACTTGCAATACAGAAATTCCTTCATTTGATGCTGCCTTCCTGCTCTGCACTTTCGGTCAAATTGTTTTTCCTCACCCTGTTACTTCTAGACGTGACTCGACAGTAATGGTCGAATTCTCAGCCATCCAATACACTTCGTCTATGGTAGAAAGTGCTAAATACGGCAAAATGACGGAATGCGCTACGAGCGATTTATAACTTTGAAGTTCAGTAGACAGTAACTACGTAAAACCACATGCGGTACATTTAACCAAATCGTTACGAAGCGAAGTGTAAAATAAGTTTCCTGATTAGAAATCATTGCCCAAAGTGTGCAATGATTTCTGAGGAGTATGTAGATACACAAATCGTGCCAATCTGTGGTACAACTGTGCAATGTCGGTCATTTAAACGCGACGGATAGCACACTTCACAAGAAGAAATAAAAATGATAATCTCGTTTTTCGTAGTAAAAAAAAAAATTGCGGTATTTTTTTAACGTATAGCAGAAATGTGAAACAGACTACTGTAGAATTTCGAGGTGGAAGACGCGACGGGAACTATGTCAGCATGTTGTCAACAATGGACAGGAGATTCGTTTGTCGGGGCGAAGACAATGCCTTAAAAAAGTATTTTTGCGCTTATCGCCCAGAGAGTAAAACACAGTCGAACAGATATCCGCCATTTCCACGTTTTCAAACTGTTTTACACTTACAGTAGAACAAAATTGAGAGCTTTGAAATAGCGAAGAATTTACTTTTTTCAAAAAACCATAATGTGCCAGAGCACTCACAGTATTATTTTAGTGAGGAGAATGTGAGGCCAGCCACACTCCATTACAGAGCTAGCATATGTGGCAGTGCAGAGCCATTCGTAATGAATGAGTCGCGTGTGTGGCTGTTATGACGTCTCCAAAGTGTATCAGCAAGAGAGGCTTTCACTTTTGCATCATCATTGTCATCAGGACAATCATAACAGTCTCTTAATACACTCCTGGAAATGGAAAAAAGAACACATTGACACCGGTGTGTCAGACCCACCATACTTGCTCCGGACACTGCAAGAGGGCTGTACAAGCAATGATCACATGCACGGCACAGCGGACACACCAGGAACCGCGGTGTGGGCCGTCGAATGGCGCTAGCTGCGCAGCATTTGTGCACCGCCGCCGTCAGTGTCAGCCAGTTTGCCGTGGCATACGGAGCTCCATCGCAGTCTTTAACAGTGGTAGCATGCCGCGACAGCATGGACGTGAACCGTATGTGCAGTTGACGGACTTTGAGCGAGGGCGTATAGTGGGCATGCGGGAGGCCGGGTGGACGTACCGCCGAATTGCTCAACACGTGGAGCGTGAGGTCTCCACAGTACATCGATGTTGTCGCCAGTGGTCGGCGGAAGGTGCACGTGCCCGTCGACCTGGGACCGGACCGCAGCGACGCACGGATGCACGCCAAGACCGTAGGATCCTACGCAGTGCCGTAGGGGACCGCACCGCCACTTCCCAGCAAATTAGGGACACTGTTGCTCCTGGGGTATCGGCGAGGACCATTCGCAACCGTCTCCATGAAGCTGGGCTACAGTCCCGCACACCGTTAGGCCGTCTTTCGCTCACGCCCCAACATCGTGCAGCCCGCCTCCAGTGGTGTCGCGACAGGCGTGAATGGAGGGACGAATGGAGACGTGTCGTCTTCAGCGATGAGAGTCGCTTCTGCCTTGGTGCCAATGATGGTCGTATGCGTGTTTGGCGCCGTGCAGGTGAGCGCCACAATCAGGACTGCATACGACCGAGGCACACAGGGCCAACACCCGGCATCATGGTGTGGGGAGCGATCTCCTGCACTGGCCGTACACCACTGGTGATCGTCGAGGGGACACTGAATAGTGCACGGTACATCCAAACCGTCATCGAACCCATCGTTCTACCATTCCTAGACCGGCAAGGGAACTTGCTGTTCCAACAGGACAATGCACGTCCGCATGTATCCCGTGCCACCCAACGTGCTCTAGAAGGTGTAAGTCAACTACCCTGGCCAGCAAGATCTCCGGATCTGTCCCCCATTGAGCATGTTTGGGACTGGATGAAGCGTCGTCTCACGCGGTCTGCACGTCCAGCACGAACGCTGGTCCAACTGAGGCGCCAGGTGGAAATGGCATGGCAAGCCGTTCCACAGGACTACATCCAGCATCTCTACGATCGTCTCCATGGGAGAATAGCAGCCTGCCTTGCTGCGAAAGGTGGATATATACTGTACTAGTGCCGACATTGTGCATGCTCTGTTGCCTGTGTCTATGTGTCTGTGGTTCTGTCAGTGTGATCATGTGATGTATCTGACCCCAGGAATGTGTCAATAAAGTTTCCCCTTCCTGGGGCAATGAATTCACGGTGTTCTTATTTCAATTTCCAGGAGTGTATGTGGCCGGAATATGTATAGGGCCACAGCCCCACTTCGCAATGGAAAATGCTGTGATAAGGAAAACATGTCACCAGTCAGCTAGTAGAAACACGGGTAAGGCGAGAAAAATAATATGTAAGGTGCAGAGTTGCAAACGGTTACATAGACACAACTAAATGTTTTTATGGCGTTTTAAAGCTAGAGCCAAACAAAAAGTGCGCCCTTGACATTCCCTAACTTCCTAAACAGACGGAATTTTTCGAGTGCTAATTTTATTTTCTTAGTGTGGCCAATAACAGAGTAAGCTGTGTAGGTTCCAGAATACATGTAAACTCTCGTAAGTAGCTACCTTTTTAGGTACGCAAATTCGTCTCATATGCCGGTTTCACTACGATGAGTTTTCTGCGCTGGTAATGATGCATTTGCTTGCCGACGACCACAAGCACATGCAAAAACAGTTAAGGTATTACGAAACCTGAATACATTTAAGATGAGTAATGCGAAAAAGCAGTTACTAGTAACTGTAAATATTGGCTGTGGTGTTGTACGCAAAAATAGTTACGTTACTTATATTCACGTAAAACCGAGCCCCATTACTTGTGTGAAAAGACAGGCCGCAGAGAGGAGAATGCACAGCAGCAACTTGTAGCCGCACGGCGGCTGTTGCCGTAGCATCGACAGATGACAGAGGAGTCTCAAGACTCGTTTACTCGTTTACCTTTTAAGCATGGGGGAAGCAGCGTCGCAGACGTCGACACCTCGTTTGGCAGCACGGCTGGAGTCAGCTGGTCCAGGAAGAGGCGGTGGAGACATTCATCCGAATCTCGATTTGTTACTCACGTCTAAGCCGGCCAAGAACGCCGGAAGTGTGTGTCGGAAGAATGTCGTTGCGACACACTCTGTTCCCAGTCGTAACGGAATTTTCGGCGCAGTCCTGTTTTAGTGGCATTTCATAAATACCTCGTCTTTGAAACTGTAGCTTTATGTATTGCCGAAGAACTGAAAACCCTTGAACTAAGAAGAATGCAATTAACAGTTGACGAAACATTTAGCTATGGAAAGAGAACGGTTACGGAAATTACTGTCGCTTTTATCAATAAGTACAGTTTTCTAGAGACGAATGCGATAGTTAACTCATGTTCGGATGAACGACGAGTTTTGTGATTCGGTTTACACATGTGCTGTTTGATGACAGTAAATCATCATCTTTCCGTGTGAACAAACCGGTGGTCGACGCTCACATAACATATGTGAATACTGACGTGATAATTAAGAGGACCAAAGGTGACAGCTTTGAGTATCTCATAAATTACTATTGCGGAAATATTGAAGTGCTTCTACATCGGACAGAATGTGTAATAGAGCTCACAACCGTTTATTGTAGTGAGGTGGAAGTGTTATGAAAACATCACGCCACAAGTGATTAGTGGAAGTCAGTGGCATTTTTCATCGAAGAATACGATGCGTAATTTCGTTTGGACATAACGGTAACTTTTGCGACATTGTGCGTGGAAGGCCCAACTCTGAATGTGGATTTATGGAATAACGGTTATGTGTGCCCCATTGTCGTAATTTTTGGCTTAAGGCTTTGCTCGCCTATAACTTCGCTAAACGTTATGTTTGACTGGTGGTTGTGCAATTATTATCATTTTCCTCCGTTTTCATTTACTTAATAAAATCGACATTACTAGCTAGAAAGTTCCACCGCCGACGTTGCGGATGGCTAGCACCAACAATCAATGGCTGGGGCACTGACAAAGCTCTGTGGGCTGCAGAAGAGGGAGAATCAACAGAAAAATACATTCCGCTTCTACGTTACTAAGATCTGCAAGCATAATTAAATGCGTTCACAGTCAATACAATGTCATTATTTGGCGATTTCGTGTAAGCAGTGCTGGTATTCGAGTGACGTGGCGGAACATGGGGGACGACCCGTTTGGAAGTCATCCAGAGACGTATGTGCCACGTATGTGAAAAAAGGCATAACTTAAGCAGTGCCGTTTAAGCGAGATTTTGTCATCGTGCAACGTCGTTCACGCCAGAGATGAGCCGACTAGAGCGCTGACCGCATTCCCAGGAGTTCAATATTTACTTAGTCTCTGATAAAATGATTGTGCTACAAGCGGTAAAATGATGGAATGTTGTGGTAGTGTGTTTTACTTTTAAAATACAGTAAAAAATCCGTAACCGGTAACCGCATTTCGAAAACCGATATGATAGTGTTTACATGACGAACCACAAGTGGTGGTGGAAGATCGGTTTGTGAAAAACACACTCGGTAGACATATGTAGAACTGCTAAGGAATGTTTTACTTTTCGTTTCACGCAATGAAAGTAAATATTAACATACCTTTCCTGTTACAAAACGGAAACACAGAGAAGCAAAGATTTTATTTTTACGCTTAACATTTCTCCCGCTTTCGAGATTTACAATTCTCAACAAAAGGCTATCAGAATTTTCGTGTGCACTATTATATACAAGGTCCTTGATCGCCGCGTGTCACAAGATGCCCAGTAGACATGTTACTCTTTTCCGCGCTGTTTATTTCTTTTTAGCGTCTTATTGTTTATATCACTGCCGGACACTGCAAGTCGCCTACTGCCATCTGTCGACCAACGGCTGCACTGCGTCCTCCGAAACTCCTTTCGCAGTCAACGTCTTCTGCCACGCGAGGCGCCAATACAACGTGTCTTTCCGTATCGCTGGTTCGGCGCGAATCACGCATTTTCGTGAAATGAAAAAAAAAATAAAATAGAAATCTGTTTTTGTGTACGTGGAGAGAAGGCTGCGGTCTTTTAGAATGAAAGGAGGTAACACGAAATATGAAATAACTGTGAGCGAACAAGACTGCCACGTCACAGAGACAGGCGGCTGCGATTTAAAATCCGTCAGCACACAGCGCCAGAGAGTATCGCATAACGCAGTCTGGCGGTGTGGAATAAACTTAGGATTGCCTTCGTACGATCGTAGCGATGGCCAGCGCTTTCAAATAAATTTGTATTACAGATATGGGATAAGTTGATTTTTTTGTACTGCCTTTCTAGAGAATGGAAATAAATAGATTCCTTTTTTCGTCACAGCGTTCAACACTACACAGAACATTTTTTCTCGTCCGAGGTAAACTCTGAATTGAATATCGGGTTCGAGGCTACTCGCTAAGAACTGTTACTTCCATCAGTTTAAAATAATAGTCTACGTTGCATTAATTTTCATTTAGCTCTTCGGAATGCAGATAACCATTCATGGCATGGAGTAACAAGAGGCATCAGTCATTAGAATCAACGTTGGAACAAATGTTATGTGACAGGAAAAGGAGTTAAGTTCACAATCGGCGGCAGACTGCAAAGAAAGCGGTCGTGAAACACGGACTGGGAGCGACTGTCATTTGGCAAACCTTGAAACGGAAAGTCTAAAATACATAAACTGGATATAAAGGCCGTGCACGTTCTGTAATAATCTGTGGACGGCGAAACAGCTCGCTCTGGACAGATTACAATGGCGTAACTGATCAGTGACTACTGGGCGCGCACGTTGCAGTCGGCAGTATATGCGGGGATGAGCTATGGGCGGAGTTTCGGACATACGCTCGCCGCTTCAAGTAGGGAGAGATTCCGACGCGTATCTTAAACAGAGATACGGATTGACGTCTGTCTTTTTCGTAGAAAATTAAGTTCTGCGTGTAAATTACAAAGACATGTTATGCACCTAATACTTCTAGAGATGTACCTGGTAAAAAGGTCCAAGTTTCGAAGGTACACGTGATTTGCTTGACGCTACCTGAGCGTAGAAAGGGGAAATGGGGTAACTAGCAAATAAGCTATTGATAAAAATTGAATGTAAAATTGTTAGTAATAATGCCCCTCGTAGGGAAGTATTATACAACACGTTTCATTTGTTTATACTGATAAAAAAAACATACTGACGTTTCAGGTATGAGCAAATAGTGAATTGATCAAATGCAGCGAAACACATTGTGGGTAGTCAACCGAGACAGGGGTGCCTTCTGACGTCACACCTCAGTGTGGGCTGCTGTGCGGTTGCTACGGCTGTAGACGCTCCTCAGCCGCTGTGGTCACGGCCAAGGTTTCATAAACCACTCGGCTACAACGGTAGCTCTGTGTTGCCACTATTCTACAGCCAAATCTCGGCATTCACTGGTTGTTTGTTGTTGTTGCCACCGAAATTGCAGCAATTGTTCACACTGTGCAGTATGTAATTCGGTTGGCCCTCTTACTAAATATTGAGTTTATAAAGTTACAGATGAATTCCATGTAGATGTAATCACAAAATCATTCCTATGCCGCAACAGAAAATGCTCTGACTGTAGAAATTGTATCCTGTATGATGGCATGCTAAACGCTAAACCGCTATTTTGCTCGTTCTTTACCTAAGAAAGATACGATAGTAGTAATAGAAACAGACAACTTGGACATGAGTTATGGCCTCAGTTAAGTGCAGTTCACAAGAAGTAGTCAGAATCAGTTGTCTGTAAAATGAGAAGTGGCAAGGACGAAAACTTTAATCAGTTTGTCCATCGAGGGTATATTGCAGATTTCTGTGAAAGCTCCTAGTTCCACTGCGCAGTTTATTGTTTAAAATTGTCATAGCATTAAACCACTAGGAACGTTGAGTTTGACTGCTAGTTGCCGTTTTCGTTACTTCTTTTCATTTTCGTTTATATCGTAGAATCCCTTATACTTGGAGGAAATTTGAATTTAACTGCCATCATTCCCTGGCGGCAACAGCAACAATCGACCGCTGATGCAGCGATAGAGCTCTGTGGGTCGCACAGTACGGGAAACGGCCGGAGAAACGAGACGAGACATATTCATTGCTGCTTTCTGCAATTGCGATTAATATCGACAGTAGCACACGTTTAATACAATAGCTTTACAAGAATGTGATGCATGTATCGTAATCAAAGTCTTAACTGTATTGTTCGCCGAAACTTTCAAAAATGACCATTCTACGTGAATCTGTTGTGAAACGAATCAAAATTATATACACCTCTTAACCGAGCCAGTCAATTTACTTCCTCGCATCGTCAGTCAGGATGACCGTGTGTAAATAGTGTCTTTGCATTAAGCATTTAGAAGATGTTCACTACAACAACAACTTGCAATGTCATTTTACTTACGAAATTTATACTATCTCAGCAAACAAGAAGTGAATGATGTCGATGTGTGTAGGTTACCTAGCCCCATAAACTGAGTAGCTGTGACGTAAAGTCTTTATGTTATCTCGTTATATGCATACGACAGAGTAACGAATCTGCCCCTTGGATGGTACAGTGTGCTGATACGAATTGTTAACCTCTGTCTGTGGAAACAAATAATCGCTTTTAATTTCTCCTGACCAGAGACTACTTTTATTCTACTTACTAACAATGACAACAATATCGGAAGGTGGTAAATGTTTCCTACATTCCTTAACGTAGGTGAGCGACAAGAATAAAATACTTGCTGTAAGTTACACGATGGCGATATCGAGACATCAGTATGAACCATGCAACAGAATTCTTTGCGGAGGTTTCAAACACATGGTGGCATTACACTAGGCCGTGAATCACAGCTATCGAACTGATTCGGTCAATTTAAGAGTTTGACATGTGTGTCTGTGCACGATTTTCGCTGCATGCTTACTAAGATTGCAAGGGGGGACGGGAATGGTTACCTCATCCAAACCAAGCGACAGACGTGGATACGTATGGGACACTTATCCATAGCTTTCATACTGACTGCATGCGATGAAAGAGTTGAATTTATGAAATGTGATACATTATGAATCCATAAACAGCATAGGGAGCTCCCTAAAAGCAAGTAGCTTGAAAGACTTTATGTATGAGGCAAACGTTGATATTATTCTAGTTACAGAAGTAAAGGTTACTGCACTACACGATGTATTGGGATATAGTACTGTAATTAATGCTGGAACTGGAGATGAATTAGAGACCGTGATACCCGCGAAAGAGGACATAATAGGGGATCACGTTGAAAACTCACATGTAATACAGTTGTAGCTTGTACTGTTTGCTACACCTGGATATTTAATATATATGTTCCACCTGGTAGCAGTAAACGAGCAGAGTTTCTTTAAATACGAAATTGTCCCTCTCTTCAGATTTCATTAAGGTAACATCATTTTGGCAGAAGATATCAAAGGCGTTCTACGTCCAAGAGGTCAATCTCCTAATCGGAACCCTTCTATTGAATTATAAAACGTAAGACAAGTGTACCATTAAATTAACACGTAGAGCACAAAACAGCGACATGGCTGGGTTTACATTAATTATTAACTGCTTGGAAGGTCGGTCGTACAGGCTACACCCGTGGAACAGAGACCAACGTGCTGCACACAGAAGTGTGGCGCAGCAGCTGCACTGAGCACGCTGCACTCGCGTGCACAGCTGATGTGGAGCGACAGGGCGCCCACCACACCAGAAGTCATGACGGAACCTCAACCCTGCACACCTACTGCCACATGCCGAATGCTGCGACCGTTCCCGCAAAAATACGCAGGAATGGGAAGGTAACTTCACATCCTATGTTTCTTTCCTCAGTTTGTGGACAATATGCACGAAAGTAAACTGTCTCCAGAAGGTGTGGTTCCTTTGGGATATGTTCTGTCTTTTGGAGGAGAACTGTATTTAGGAAATGTGCTGTCTTTGCAAGGTGTCCTGCATTTGCAATGTGTTCAACCTCCACAAGGTGTGCTGCCTTTGCAAGGCAGTTGTTCTTTGCAAGGTGTTCTCCTTTGCAAGATTTTCTGCCATTGCATTCTGTCCTGTCTTCGCAAGGTGTGCTACTTTCGTGAGGTGTGCTGCCTTTGCAAGCTGTTCTGCCTTGACACAGTGTGTAGCCTTCGCAAGGTGTGCAGCCTATGCTAGGTTTTCTGCCTCTACTATCAGAAGATGTGCTACCTTCACAAGATGTGCTGGCTTCTCAAGGAGTGCTGCTTCACAAGAAATGCTGCATTAGCTAGGTGTGTTGCCTTCACAATATGTGCTGCCTTTGCAAGATTACCTTGCGGAAGCTGCATATCCGGTGAAGGCAGTCAACCTTTCGAAAGTAGCAAACCTTGCGAACGTAGCACAGCATGCAAAGGAAGAAGACCATGTGAAGAAATAAGACACTGCAAAGGCAGTACATATTGTGAAGGAGGACCAACTTGTGAAGGCAGCACACCTTGTGAAGCCAGTACACTGTATAAATCCAGCATACAGTATGAAGGCAGCACACATTGTGAAGAAGCCGGCCGCGGTGGCCGACAGGTTCTAGGCGCTTCAGTCAGGACCTGCGCAACTGCTATGGTCGCTGGTTCGAATCCTGCCTCGGGCATGGATGTGTGTGATGTCCTTAGGTTGGTTAGGTTTCAGTATTTCGAAGTTCTAGGTGACTGATGACCTCAGATGTTAAGTCCCATAGTGCTCAGAGCCATTTGAACCACATTGCGAAGACAGAATCACTTGTGAAGGCTGCAAACATTGCAAAGGCAGCACACATTGTGAACATAGCACACTTTGCTAAGGCAGCATACCTTGTGAAAACTGCACAGATTGCGAATGCTATACACCTTGAAATCACTGCAAGCATTGCAAATACTACAAATTTTATGAAGGATGCACACCTTGTAAAGGCTGCATACCCTGCAAAAGCAGCACATGCTGCAAAGGCGGCACACAATGAAAATGCAACACATGTTCAAATGCAGCACAGACTGCAAAGAGGCACATGCAGCAAAGGAAGCACATGCTGCAAAGGCAGCACATGCTGAAAAGGCAGCACACATTGAGAAGCCTGAAACACACTGGAAAGGCAGCACAAACTGGAAAAGCAGCATATACAGGAAAGGAAGAACACACTGGAAAGGCGCAGACATTGGTAAGGTATCACAAACTGGATAGGCAACACTCACTGGAAACGCAGAACACACTGCAGAGCCACATCACTTGAAAACCACACACAGTGTGAGGCAGCTCACGCTGCGACTGCAGCCTTACCAGTGTGTGATGCCTTTCCAGTACGTGGTGCCTTTCTAGTGTGTGGTGCCTTTCCAGTGTGGTTCAAAATGGCTCTGAGCACTATGGGACTTAACATCTATGGTCATCAGTCCCCTAGAACTTAGAACTACTTAAACCTAACTAACCTAAGGACAGCATACAACACCCAGTCATCACGAGGCAGAGAAAATCCCTGACCCCGCCAGGAATCGAACCTGAGCGTGGGAAATGAGAACGCTACCGCACGACCATGAGCTGCGGACTCCAGCGTGGTGCTTTCCACTATGTGTGCTTCTCCAGTGTTGCTGCATATTAAATGTGTGCTTCCTTTCCGATGTGTGCTGTCTTTAAAATATGAGGTGACTTTCCAATGTGTGTTGCCTTTCTAATATGTGCTACCTTTGCAACATGTGCTGTCATGGCAGTATGTTCTGCCATTGCAGCGTGCTGCTGCCACAGCAGTGTGTGCTGCTATTGCAGCGTGTTCTGCCGTTGCAGCATGTGCTCCTTTCCAATTTGTGCTGCCTACCATTGTGTGTGGATTTCTAGTGTGCACTGCTTTTCTAGTGAGTGCTGCCTATCCAGTTTGTGATGCATTTCCATTGAGTGCTGCCTTTCCACTGTGTGCTGCATCTCCAGTGAGTCCTGCCTGTCCAGTTTGTGATGCATTCCAGTGTCTGCTGCCTTTATAGTGTGTGTTGCATATCCAAAGTGTGCTGCCTTTATAGTGTGTGCTGCATATCCAGGTTGTGATGCATATCCAGGGTGTGCTGCCTTTCCAGGGTGTGTTGCCCTTCCAGGGTGTGCTGCCTTTCCAGGTTGTGCTGCCTTTCCAGGGTGTGCTGCCTTTCTGGGGTATGCTGGCTTTCCAGAGTATGCTGCCTTTCCATGGTGAGCTGCCTTCCCAGTGTGTGTGATTTTGCTGTGTGTGCGGCCTTTCAAGTGTGTATGGCTTTCAGATGTATGTGCAAGCTTGTGCTGCGTTTACAGTGTGTATTACCTTTCCAGCATGTGCTACCTTTCCTGCATATCCTGCCAATGTAGCGCATGCTGACATTACAGCATGTGCTGCCATAGGACCACATGCTGCCATAGCAGCGAGTGTGGCTATAGAGGCATGTGCTGTTATAGAGGGAGGTGCATGCTGCCTTTGCAGCATTTGCTGAATTCCCAATGTATGCTGCCTTTTCAGCGAGTGCTGGCTATGCAGTGTGTACTGCCATGGCACCAGGTGCTGCCTTATCATCATGTGCTTCACAGCATGTGCAGTGTTTGCAGGGCCTGCTGCCTTTGCAGTGTGTGCTGCCTTTGCAGTGCATGTTTTCTTTGCAGTGCCTACTACCTTTGCAGCGTGTGCTGCATTTAAAGTGCAAGCTGCCTTTGCCATGCATGGTGCCTTTCCTTTGTCTTCTGCTTTTCTAGTGTTTCCGGCCTTTCAGTGTGTGCTGCCTATCCACATTGTGACACTTTACAGTGTGTTGTTATTTTATTGTATGCTTGCTTCCCAGTGCATGCTGGGTTTCAGTGTACAGTACCTTGCCATTGTGTGACGCCTTTCCAATATGTGCTGACTTTTCAGTTTGTGCTGCCTTTCTCAGCATGGGCTGCCTTTGCAGTGTGTGCTGCCTAGTATTGTGTGCCGCCTTTGTAGCATGTGCTGCCTTTGTAGTGTGTGCTGCCATTGCAGCATGTGCTGCTGTTGCAGCGTTTGCACCCTTTGCATGGTGTGCAGCCTTTGTAGCATATACAGCCTTTGTAGCATATGCAGCCATTGCAGCATGTGCTGCCTTTGCAGCTTGTGCTGCCATTCCATTGTGTGCTTGTTTTATAGTGCATATTGCCTTTACAGTGCGTGCCGCCTTTCCAAGACAGCGAAGACAGTACGATTTCCAAAGGCAGTACGCCGTGTGAAGATAGCACACCTTGTGTAGACAGCACGACTTGCAAAGATGGCACACCTTGCGAAGACAGCATGTCTTGCCAAAACAGCATGTCATGGCAACACAGCACGACTTGCATAGGCAGCACACCTTGTAAAGGCAGCATGACTTACAAAATTAGCTCACCTTGTGAGGACATCACACCTTGCGAATGCTGAACTCGTTGTGAACAAAGCTCGCCTTGCGAAGACAAATAGCCTTACAAAGACAGCGCGGCTTGCAAAGACAGCACGCCTTGTGATGGAGGAATGCATAGCAAAAGTAGTACTCCATGTCAAGGCAGCCAACCTGAAGAAGGCAGCATACCTTGCAAACGCAGCACACCTTGCGAAGGCAGCACGTCTCGCAAAGGCAGCACGCCATGTGAAGGCAGCACACCTTGCAAAGGCAGCACACCTTGCAAAGGCAGGACGCCTTTCAAAGACAACACGCCTTGCGAAGGCATCATGCCTTTTAGGGCAGCATGCCATGTGAAGGCAGCACTGCTTGCAAAGGCAGCACATCTTGCAAAAACAGCACACCTTTCAAAGACAGCAAACCTTGCAAATACAGCATGCATTGTATAGACAGCTCACCTGGCAAAGACAGTACACCTTGCAAAGACAGCAAACCTTACAAAGACAGCATGCCTTGCAAAGAATTCACGGCTTGTAAGGAATTCATGCCTTGCAAAGATGGCACACATATCAAAGATGGCACACATATCAAAGATGGCACACCTTGCCAAGATGGTACACAATTCCAAGGCAAAACACCTTGCATAGCCCGAACAGCATGCCTTGACAAGGCAGGACACCTTGACAAGACAGCATGCCTTGAGAAGACAGCACGCCTTGCCAAGACAGCACACCTTGCCAAGAATGCATGCCTTGCCAAGACAGCATGCATTGCCAAGACAGCACACCTTGCCAAGACAGCACACCTTGCCAAGACAGCACACCTTGCGAAGACAGCATGCCTTGCAATGATGGCACACCTTGTGAAGACAGCTCACCTTGCGAAGACAGCACACCTTACGAAGAGAGCATGCCTAGCCAAGACAGCACACCTTGCTAAGACAGCACGCCTTGCCAAGACAGCACACCTTGCTAAGAAAGCATGCCTTGGTAGTACATCATGGCTTGCTAAAACAGCACAGCTTGCTAAGACAGCAAACCTTGAGAAAACAGCACACCTTGTGAGTAAATGATCGCTTTTTGTTGTAGCTGTGATATTCATAAATTTTATGATGTGCATTTACTGAATAGTAATTGTCACAGTGATTTTTTGGTATGTCTGTCCCTTGTGCCCTAAAAGTTAGCTGGTGATGACAGACAAATCTGTAGCAATGCCCAAGGTCTCCGCCAGGCTGAAACGTTGTGTGTTTTAACATTGGTGTTGTGCTACTGCCAACAGTAGAAAATACAGATAACGCAGGTAAATATTGTCATCTTGTGGATTGAAATGGGATGATTAATAAATGTGAATTTCATTGTGAGTAAATGATGAAATTTCTGATCACTTTTTGTTGTAGCTGTGATATTTGTAAATTTTTTGTTGTGCGTTTACTGAATATTAAATTGTCACAGTGATTTTTTGGTGTGTATGTCCAACGTGCCAAAAAATTTAACTGGTGATGACAGACAAAGCTTTAGCAATGCCCAAGGTCTAGGACAGGCTCGGCGGTTGTGTGTTTAAGTTTAACGTTGGGCTATTGCCAACTGTAGAAATTAGAGCTAACACAGGTAAACATTGTCATCTTGTGGATTAAAATGGGATGATAAAAAAATGTGAATTTCACTGTGAGTAACTAAGGAATTTTTGTTTTAGCTGTCAGATACGTGACTTTTTTTCTGCATTTACTGATAAATATTTGTCACAGTATCTTATTGGTATGTCTGTCCATTGTGACCTAAAGTTTAGCTGGTGATGACAGACAAATCTGCAGCAATGTCAAAGGACCGGGCCAGGCTGCTACATTGTATGTTTTAACATTGGTGTTGTGCTACTGCCAACAGTAGAAATTATAGATAACACAGGTAAATATTGTCATCTTGTGGATTGAAATGGGATGATTAAGAAATGTGAATTTCTCTGTGAGTAAATGATGAAATTTCTTATTACTTTTAGTTGTAGCTGTGATATTCGCAAATTTTTTAATGTGCATTTACTGAATAATAATTGTCACAGTAATTTTTTAGTCTGTCCGTCCATCGCGCCCTAAAATTTTACTGGTGATGACAGACTAAGCCATAGCAATATCCTAGGTCTAAGTAAGACTTAGCAGTTGTGTGTTTAAGTTTGCCGTTGATCTATTGCCAACAGTAGAAATTATAGATAACACAGGTAAATATTGTCATCTTGTGGATTGAAATGGGATGATAAATAAATGTGAATTTCACTGTGAGTAAGTATTGAATTTTTTGTTCCCTTTTTGTTTTAGCTGTCAGATACGTAAATTTTTTTGTTCTGCATTTACTGATAAATATTTGTCACAGTATTTTATTGGTCTGTCTGCCATTGTGCCCTAAAATTTAGCTGGCAGTGAGAAACACATCTGTAGCAATGCCCAACGTCTCCGCCAGGCTGAGGCGTTGTGTGTTTTAACATTGGTGTTGTGTTACTGCCATCAGTAGAAATTATAGATAACACAGGTAAATATTGTCATCTTGTGGAATAAAATGGGATGATAAATAAATGTAGATTTAACTGTGAGTAAGTATTGAATTTATTGTTCTCTTTTTGTTGTAGCTGACGGATACGTAAATTTTTTTGTTGTGCATTTACTGATAAATATTTGCCACAGTATTTTATTGGTCTATCTGTCCATTGTTCCCTAAAATTTAACTGGTGATGACAGACAAAGCTGTAGCAAGGCCCAAGGTCTACGTCAGACTCGGCGGTTTTGTGCTTAAGTTTGACATTGTGCTATTGCCAACGGCAGAAATTATAGGTAACTCAGGTAAATATTGTCATCTTGTGGATTGAAATGGGATGATAAATGAATGTGAATTTCACTGTGAGTAAGTATTGTATTTTTTGTTCTCTTTTTGTTTTAGGTGTCAGGTACGTAAATTTTTTTGTTCTGCATTTACTGATAAATATTTGCCACAGTATTTTATTGGTCTGTCTGTCCATTGTGCCCCAAAAATTTATCTGGTGATGACAGACACATCTGTAGCAATGCTCAACGTCTCCGCCAGGCTGAGACATTGTGTGTTTCAACATTGGTGTTGTGCTACTGCCGACAGTAGAAATTTTAGATAACACAGGTAAATATTGTCATCTTGTGGATAGAAATGGTATGATAAATAAACGTGAATTTCACTGTGACTAAGTATTGATTTTTTTGTTCTCTTTTTGTTGTAGCTGTCGGATACGTAAAGTTTTTTTTCTGCATTTACTGATAAATATTTGTCACAGTATTTTATTGGTCTGTCTGTCCATTGTTCCCTAAAATTTAGCTGGTGATGACTGACATATCTGTAGGAAGGCCCAAGGTCTCCGCCAGGCTAGGACATTTTGTGTTTTAACATTGGAGTTGTGCTACTGTCAACAGTAGAAGTTATAGATAACACATGTAAATAATGTGACCTTGTGGATTGAAATGGGATGAGTAATAAATGCGAATTTCATTGTGGGTGAATGATGAAATTTCCGATCACTTTTTGTTGTAGCTGTGATATTCGTAAATTTTGTGTTGTGCATTTACTGAATAATAAATGTCACAATAATTTTTTGGTCTGTCTGTCCATCGTGCCCTAAAATTCAACTGGTGATGACAGACTAAGCTGTAGCAATGCCCAAGGTCTATGTCAGACACGGTGGTTGTGTGTTTAAGTTTGACGTTGGGCTAATGCCAACAGTAGAAAATATAGGTAACACAGGTAAATATTGTCATCTTGTGGATTAAATTTGGATGATAAATAAATGTGAGTTTCACTCTGAGTAAGTATTGAATTTTTTGTTCTCTTTTTGTTTTAGCTGTCAGATATGTCAATTTTTTTGTTCTGCATTTACTGATAAATATTTGTCACAGTATTTTGTTCGTCTGTCTGTCCATTGTGCCCTAAAATTAAGTTGGTGAAGACAGACAAATCTGTAGCTATGCCCAAGGTCTCCGCCAGGTTGAAACGTTGTGTGTTTTAACATTGGTGTTGTGTTCCTAACAACAGTAGCAATTATAGATAACACATGTAAATATTGACATCTTGTGGATTGAAATGGGATGATTAATAAATGTGAATTTCATTGTGAGTAAATGATGAAACATGTGATCACTTTTTGTTGTAGCTGTGATATTTGTAAATTTTTTGTTGTGCATTTACTGAATAATTATTGTCACAGTGGTTTTTTAGTCTGCCTGTCCATCGTGCCCTAAAATTTAGCTGGTGACGACAGAGAAATCTTTGGCAATGCCCAACTTCTCTGCCAGGCTGAGGCGTTTTGTGTTTTAACAGTGGTGTTGTGTTACTGCCAACAGTAGAAATGATAGATAACACAGGTAAATACTGTCATCTTGTGGATCAAGATGGGATGATAAATAAATGTGAATTTCACTGTGTGTAAATATTGAATTTTTTTGTTCTCTTTTTGTTGTAGCTGTTGGATACGTAATTTTTTTTGTTGTGTAATTACTGATAAATATTTGTCACAGTATTTTATTGGTCTGTCTGTCCATTGTTCCCTAAAATTTAACTGGTTATGACAGACAACGCTGTAGGTATGCCCAAGGTCTATGTCAGACACAGCGGTTGTGTGTTTAAGTTTGACGTTGGGCTAATGCCAACAGTAGAAATTAGAGGTAACACAGGTAAACATTGTCATGTTGTGTATTAAATTGGGATGATAAATAAATGTGAATTTCACTGTGAGTAAGTATTAAATTTATTGTTCTCTTTTTGTTTTAGCTGTCAGATATGTAAATGTTTTAGTTGTGAATTTACTGATAAATATTTGTCACAGTATTGTATTGGTCTGTCTGTCCATTGTGCCTAAAATTTTGCTGGTGATGACAGATAAATCTGTAGCAATGCCCAAGGTCTCCGCCAGGCTCAGACATTGCGGGTTTTAACATTGGTGTTGTGGTACTGCTAACAGTAGAATTTATTGATAACAGGTAAATATTGTCATCTTTTGGAATAAAATGGGATGATAAATAAATGTGAATTTCAATGTGAGTATTGAATTTTTTGTTCTCTTTTTTGTTGTAGCTGTCGGATACGTAAATTTTTTTGTTCTGCATTTACTAATAAATATTTGTCACAGTATTTTATTGGTCTGTCTGTCCATTGTTCCCTAAAATTTAACTGGTGATGACAGACAAATCTGTAGCAATGCCCAATGTCTAGGTCAGACACGGCGGTTGTGTGTTTGAGTTTGACGTTGGGGTATTGCCAACAGTAGAAATTACAGATAACAAAGGTAAGTATTGTCATCTTGTGGATTAAAATGAGGTGACAAATAAATGTGAATTTCACTGTGAGTAAGTATTGAATTTTTTGTTCTCTTTTTGTTTTTGATGTCAGATATGTAAATTTTTTTGTTGTGCATTTACTGATAAATATTTGTCAGAGTATTTTATTGGTCTGTCTGTCCATTGTGCCCTACAATTTAGCTGGTCGTGACAGACAAATCTGTAGCAATGCCCAAGGTCTCCGCCAGGCTGAGACATTATGTGTTGTAACATTGGTGTTGGCTTACTGCCAACAGTAGAAATTACGGATAACAGAGGCAAATATTGTCGTCTTGTGGATTGAAACGGTATGATTAATTAATGTGAATATCATTGTGAGTAAATGATGAAATTTCTGATCACTTTTTGTTGTAGCTGTGATATTTGTAAATTTTTTGTTAAGCATTTACTGAATAATAATTGTCAGAGTGATTTTTTGGTCTGTCTGTCCATCGTGCCCTAAAATTTAACTGGTGATGACAGACTAAACTGTAGGAATGCCCAAGGTCTCCGCCAGGCTGAGTCATTGTGTGTTTTAACCTTGGTGTTGTGCTACTGCCAACAGTACAAATTTTAGATGACACTGGCAATTAATGTCATCTTGTGGATAGAAATGGTATGATAAATAAACGAGAATTTCACTGTGAGTTATTATTGAATTTTTGGTTCTCTTTTTTTTTAGCTCTCAGATAAGTAAACTTTTTTGTTCTGCATTTACTGATAAATATTTGTCACAGTATTTTATTGGTCTGTCTGTCCATTGTGCCCTAAAATTAATCTGGTGATGAGAAACAAATCTGTAGCAATGCCCAAGGTCTCCGCCAGGCTATGACGTTGTGTGTTTTAACATTGGTGTTGTGCTACTGCCAACAGTAGAAATTATAGATAACAAGGTAAATATTGTCATCTTGTGGATTCAAATGGGATGATTAATTAATGTGAATTTCATTGTGAGTAAATGATGAAATTTCTGATCACTTTTTGTTGTAGCTGTGATATTTGTAAATTTTTTGTTAAGCATTTACTGAATAATAATTGTCAGAGTGATTTTTTTGTCTGTCTGTCCATCGTGTCCTAAAATTTAACTAGTGATGACAGACTAAGCTGTAGCAATGCCCAAGGTCTCCACCAGGCTGAGTCATTGCGTGTTTTAACCTTGGTGTTGTGCTACTGCCAACAGTACAAATTTTAGATGACACTGGCAATTAATGTCATCTTGTGGATAGAAATGGTATGATAAATAAACGAGAATTTCACTGTGAGTTATTATTGAATTTTTGGTTCTCTTTTTTTTTAGCTCTCAGATAAGTAAATTTTTTTGTTCTGCATTTGCTAATAAATATTTGTCACAGTATTTTATTGGTCTGTCTGTCCATTGTGCCCTAAAATTTAGCTGGTGATGACCGACAAATCTGTAGCAATGCCCAAGGTCTCCGCCAGGTGGAAACATTGTGTGTATTAACATTGGTGTTGTGCTATGGCCAACAGTAGAAATTTTAGATAACACAGGTAATTATTGTCATCTTGTGGATAGAAATGGGATGGTAAATAAACGTGAATTTCACTGTGAGTAAGTATTGAGTTTTTTGTTCTCTTTTTGTTTTAACTGTCAGATAAGTGAATTTTTTTGTTCTGCATTTACTGATAAAAATTTGTCACAGTATTTTATTGGTCTGTCTGTCCATTGTGCCCTAAAATTTAGCTGGTGATGACAGACAAATCTGTAGCAATGACCAAGGTCCCCGCCAGGCTGAAACGTTGTGTGTTTTAACATTGGTGCTGTGCTACTGCCAACAGTAGGAATTATAGATAACACAGGTAAATATTGTCATCTTGTGGATTGAAATGGGATGATTAATAAATGTTAATTTCATTGTGAGTAAATGATGAAATTTCTGATCACTTTTTGTTGTAGCTGTGATATTCGTAAATTTTTTGGTTTGCATTTACTGAATAATAATTGTCACAGTGATTTTTTGGTTTGTCTGTCCATCATGCCCTAAAATTTAACTGGTGATGACAGACTAAGCTGTAGCAATATCCAAGGTCTAGGTCAGACTCGGCTGTTGTGTGTTTAAGTTTGTTGTTGGGCTATTGCCAACTGTAGAAATTATAGATAACACAGGTAATTTCTTTCAGCTTGTGGATTAAAATGGGATGATAAATAAATGTGAATTTCACTGTGAGTTAGTATTGAATTTATTGTTCTCTTTTTGTTTTAGCTGTCAGATATGTAAATGTTTTTGTTGTGCATTTACTGATTATTATTTGTCACAGTGTTTTATTGGTCTGTCTGTCCATTGTGCTCTAAAATTTTGCTGGTGATGACAGACAAATCTGTAGCAATGCCCAAGGTCTCCGCCAGGCTGAGACGTTGCGTGTTTTAACATTGGTGTTGTGGTACTGCCAACAGTAGAATTTATAGATAACACAGGTAAATATTGTCATCTTGTGGATTGAATTGGGATGATAAATAAATGTGAATTTCAATGTAAGTATTGAATATTTTCTTCTCTTTTCGGTTGTAGCTGTCGGATATGTAAATTTTTTTGTTCTGCATTTACTAATAAATATTTGTCACAGTACTTTATTGGTCTGTCTTTCCATTGTTCGCTAAAATTTCACTGCTGATGACAAACAAATCTGTAGCAATGCCCGAGGTCTAGGTCCGACTCGGCGGTTGTGTGTTTGAGTTTGACGTTGGGGTATTGCCAACAGTAGAAATTATAGATAACACAGGTAAATATTGTCATCTTGTGAATTTAAATGGGATGTGTAATAAATGTGAATTTCATTTTGAGTAAATGATGAAATTTCTGATCACTTTTTGTTGTATCTGTGATATTCGTAAATTTTTTGCTGTGCATTTACTGAATAATAATTGTAAGAGTGATTTTTTGGTCTGTCTGTTCATCGTGCCTTAAAATTTAACTGGTGATGACAGACTAAGCTGTAGCAAAGCCCAAGGTCTCCGCCAGGCTGAGACGTTGTGTGTTTTAACATTGGTGTTGTGCTACTGGCAACATTAGCAATTATAGATAACACAGGTAAATATTGTCATCTTGTGGATTGAAATGGGATGATAAATAAATGTGAATTTCACTGTGAGTAAGTCTTTAATTTTTTGCTCTCTTTTTGTTTTAGCTGTCAGATACATAAATTTTTTTGTTCTGCATTTACAGATTATTATTTGTCACAGTATTTCATTGGTCTGTCTGTCCATTGTGCCCTAAAATTTATCTGGTGATGACAGAGAAAACTGTAGCAATGCCCAAGGTCTCCGCCAGGCTAGGACGTTGTGTGTTTTAACATTGGTGTTGTGCAACTGCCAACAGTAGAAAATATAGATAACACAGGTAAATATTTTCATCTTGTGGATTGAAATGGGATGATTAATAAATGTGAATTTCATTGTGAGTAAATGATGAAATTTCTGAACACTTTTTGTTGTAGCTGTGAAATTCGTAAACTTTTTGCTGTGCATTTACAGAATAATAATTGTCAGTGTGATTTTTTGGTCTGTCTGTCTATTGTGCCTTAAAATTTAACTGGTGATGACAGACTAAGCTGTAGCAATGCCCAAGGTCTCCGCCAGGCTGAGACGTTGTGTGTCTTAACATTGGTGTTGTGCTACTGCCAACATTAGCAATTATAGGTAACACAGGTAAATATTGTCATCTTGTGGATTGAAATGGGATGATAAATAAATGTGAATTTCACTGTGAGTAAGTATTTAATTTTTTGCTCTCTTTTTGTTTTAGCTGTCAAATACATAAATTTTTTTGTTCTGCATTTACAGATTATTATTTGTCACAGTATGTCATTGGTCTGTCTGTCCATTGTGCCCTAAAATTTATCTGGTGATGATAGAGAAAACTGTAGCAATGCCCAAGGTCTCTGCCAGGCTAGGACGTTGTGTGTTTTAACATTGGTGTTGTGCTACTGCCAACAGTAGAAAATATAGATAATACAGGTAAATATTTTCATCTTGTGGATTGAAATGGGATGATTAATAAATGTGAATTTCATTGTGAGTAAATGATGAAATGTCTGATCACTTTTTGTTGTAGCTGTGATATTCGTAAATTTTTTGCTGTGCATTTACAGAATAATAATTGTCGGAGTGATTTTTTGGTCTGTCTGTCTATTGTGCCCTAAAATTTAACTGCTGATGACAGACTAAGCTGTAGCAATGCCCAAGGTTCTCCGCCAGGCAGAGACGTGTGTTTTAACATTGGTGTTGTGCTACTGCTAACAGTAGAAATTCTAGATAAGACAGGTAAATATTGTCATCTTGTGGATTAAAATGGGATGATAAATAAATGTGAATTTCACTGTGAGTAAGTATTGAATTTTTTGTTCTCTTTTTGTTGTTGCTGTCGGATACGTAAATTTTTATGTTCTGCATTTACTAATAAATATTTGTCACAGTATTTTATTGTTCTGTCTGTCCATTGTTCCCTAAAATTTAGGTGTGGATGACAGACAAATCTGTAGCAATGCCCAAGGTCTCCGCCAGGCTGAGACGTTGTGTGTTTTAACATTGGTGTTGTGCTACTGCCAACAGTAGAAATTATAGATAACACAGGTAAATATTGTCTTCTTGTAGATTGAAATGGAATGATAAATAAATGTGAATTTCACTGTGAGTAATATTGAATTTTTTTTTCTCTTTTTGTTTTAGCTCACGGGATACGTAAATTTTTTGTTCTGCATTTACTGATAAATATTTGTCACAGTATTTTATTGGTCTGTCTGTCCATTGCGCCCTAAAATTTAGCTGGTGATGACAGACAAATCTGTAGCAATGACCAAGGTCTCCGCCAGGCTGAAACATTGTGTGTTTTAACATTGGTGCTGTGCTACTGCCAACAGTAGGAATTATAGATAACACAGGTAAATATTGTCATTTTGTGGATTGAAATGGAATGAGTAATAAATGTGAATTTCATTGTGAGTAAATGATGAAATTTATGATCACTTTTTGTTGTAGCTGTGATATTCGTAAATTTTTTGCTGTGTATTTACTGAATAATAGTTGTCAGAGTGATATTTTGGCCTGTCTGTCCATCGCGCCCAAAAATTTAACTGGTGATGACGGACTAAGCTATAGCAATGCCCAAGGTCTCCGCCAGGCTGAGACATTGTGTGTTTTAACATTGGTGTTGTGCTACTACCAACAGTAGAAATTATAGATAAGACAGGTAAATAGTGTCATCTTGTGGATTGAAATGGGATGATTAATAAATGTTAATTTCATTGTGAGTAAATGATGAAATTTCTGATCACTTTTTGTTGTAGCTGTGATATTCGTAAATTTTTTGTTGTGCATTTACTGAACAATAATTGTCACAGTGATTTTTTGGTTTGTCTGTCCATCATGCCCTAAAATTTAACTGGTGATGACAGACTAAGCTGTAGCAATATCCAAGGTCTAGGTCAGACTCGGCTGTTGTGTGTTTAAGTTTGACGTTGGGCTATTGCCAACAGTAGAAATTATAGATAACACAGGTAATTTCTTTCAGCTTGTGGATTAAAATGGGATGATAAATTAATGTGAATTTCACCGTGAGTAAGTATTGAATTCTTTGTTCTCTTTTTGTTTTAGCTGTCAGATGCGTAAATTTTTCTGTTGTGCACCTATTGATAAATAATTGTCACAGTGTTTAATTCGTGTGTCTTTCATCATGCCCTAAAATTTTGCTGGTGATGACAGACAAAGCTGTAGCAGTGCTCAAAGTTTATATCAGGCTCTGAGGCTATGTGTTTTAACATAGATGATCTGCAATTGCGAACAGTAGAAATTACAAATCCTCTCAGGTAAATATTGTCATCTAGAGAATGGAATGGTGATGATAAATAAATGTAAAATATAGGGTGAGCAAATAATGTAAATTCGGGTATCCTTTTCTTTTAGCTGTCAAATACGTAAATATTTTTCTGTGCACCTACTAATAAATACTTCACAGCATGTTTTATTTGTCTCTTTCTGTATCCTACTCTAAAGATTAGGATGTGATAACAGACTAACCTGTAACAAAACCCAAAGTATAGGTCAGGCTGGAGGTTGTGTGTTATAACATTGATATTGTGCTATTGGCAACAGTAGTAATTGCAGATAAGCCAGATAAATATTGTCATCTTGGGGATTAAAATGGGATGATTAATAAATGTGAATTTCACTGTGAGTTATTATTGAATTGTTTGTTGTCATTTTATTTTAGCTGTCAGATACCTAAATTGTTTTGTTGTGCATTTACTGATGAATAATTATCACAGTGTTTTATTGGTCTGTCTGTCCATCGTGCCCTAAAATGTAGCTGGTGATGACAAACTAAGCTGTAGCGCAGCCCAAGGTCTAGGTCACAGTGGGAGGTTGTGTGTTTAAGTTTGACGTTGGGCTATTGCCAACGGTAGAAATTACAGATCGCCCGGGTAAATATTGTTGTTTTGTGGAATAAAATGGGATGGTTAGTAAATGTTATTTTCACTGTGAGTAAACAATGAAATATCTGTTCTCTTTTTGTTTTAGCTGTCAGATACATAAATTTGTCTCTTGTGCACCTACAGATAAATAATTGTCACAGTGTTTTATTGGTGTGTCTTTCATCATGCCCTAAAATTTAGCTGGGAATGACAGACTAAGCTGTAGAAATGCCCAAGGTTTACATCAGGCTCTGAGGCTTTGTGTTTTAACGTAGATGATGTGCAAGTGCGAACAGTAGAAATTACAAATGCTCCTGGTAAATATTGTCGTCTAGAGAATGGAATGGTGATGATAAATAAATGTAAAATACAGTGTGAGCAAATAATGAAAATTTGGGTCTCCTTTTCTTTTACCTGTCAAATACGTAAATCTTTTTGCTGTGCACTTACTAAGAAATATTTCACAGAGTGTTTTATTTGTCTGTCTCTTACTCTAAAGATTGGGATGTGATAACAGACTAACCTGTAACAAAACCCAAGGTCTAGGTCAGGCTGGAGGTTGTGTGTTATAACATTGATGTTGTGCTATTGGCAACAGTAGAAATTGCACATAACCGAAGTAAATATTGTCATCTTGTGGATTAAAATGGGATGATTAATAAATGTGAATTTCACAGTGAGTATATAATGAAATTTTTGTTCTGTTTTCGTTTTAGCTGTCAGATACGTAAATTTCTTAGTTGTGCATTTACTGATCAATAATTGTCACAGTGTTTTTTTTTTTTTTTTTTTTTTGGTGCGTCTGTCAAATGTGCCCTAAAATTTAACTGGTGATGACAGTTTAAGCTGTAGCTAAGCCCAATGTCTATGTCACGCTGGGAGGTTGCGTGTTTTAACATACATGTTGTGCTATTGCCAATAGTAGAAATTAAAGATAACGCAGGACAATATTGACGACTTGTGTATAAAACTGATATGATTAATAAATGTGATTTTCACTGTGAGTAAATAATGAAATTCCTGTTCTCTTTTTGTTGTAGCTGTCAGATACATAAATTTTTTTTGTCCGTTTACTGATAAATAGTTGTAACAGTATTTTTTGGTCTTTCTGTCCATCATACCCAACAAATTAGCTGCTGATGACAGACAAATCTGTAGCAGAGCCCAAGGTCTAGGTCAGGGTGGGAGGTTGTGTTTTAACATTGCTTTTGTGTTATTGCCAACAGTAGAAATTAACGATAACCCATGACAATATTGTCGACTTGAGTATAAAAATGGGATGATTAATAAATGTGATTTCCACTGTGAGTACATATTGAAATTTCTCTTCTCCTTTTGTTTTAGCAGTCACATATGTAACATTTTTTATTTTGCATTTACTGATAAATAATTGTCACAGTGATTTATTGGTATGTCTGTCCATCGTGCCCTAAAATTTAGCTGGTGAAGACAGACTAAGCTGTAGTGCTGCCCAAGGTCTAGATCAGGCTGGGAAGTTGTGTGTTCAACACTGATGTTGTGCTATTGCCAACAGTGGAAATTACAGATAACCCAGGTAAATATTGTCACCTAGTGAATGGAAAAGGAATGATAAAGAAATGTGAAATACACTATGAGTAAATAATGAAAAATCTGTCTCCTTTTGATTTAGCTGTCACACACATAAATTTTGTTGTTGTGCATTATCGATAAATAATTGTCAGAGTGTTTTATTGGTCTGTCTGTCCATCATGCCCAAAAGTATAGTTGGTGATAACAGATTAACCTTTAGCACAAACCAAGGTCTAGGTCAGGCTGGGATGTTGGGTGTTTTAACATTGGTGTTGTGCTATAGCCAACAGTACAAATTACAGATCCTCCAGGTGCATTTTGTCGTCTAATGAATGGAGGATGGATGATAAATAAATGTGAAACACACTGAGAGTAAATAATGAAAAATGTATCCTCCTTTCGTCTTCCCTGTCACATACATAAATTATTTTGATGTGCATTTATTGGTAAATGATTGTCAAGTCGTTTTATTGGTCTCTCCGTCCATCATGCCCTAATATTTGGCTGGTGATGACAGACTAAGCTGTAGCAGAGCTCAAGGTCTAGGTCAGGCTGGGAGGATGTGCGTTTTAAAATTGGACATGTGCTATTGTGAACAGTAGAAATTACAAATCCTCCAGGTAAATATTGTCGTCTAGACAATGGAATGGTGATGATAAATAAATGTGAAATACAGTGTGAGTAAATAATGAAAATTCGGGTCTTCTTTTGTGTTAGCTGTCAAATACGTAAATCTTTTTGCTGTGCACTTACTAATAAATACTTCTCAGCATGCTTTATTTGACTGTCTCTCTTTATCTACTCTAAAGATTAGGAGGTGATAACAGACTAACGTGTAACAAAGCCCAAGGTCTAGGTCAGGCTGCACATAGCGTGTTATAACATGATGTTGTGCTATTGGCAACAGTAGAAATTGCAGATAACGCAGGCAAATATTGTTGTCTTGTGGATCAAAATGGGATGATTTATAATTTGGAATTTCACTGTGAGTAAAGAATGAAATATCAGTTCTCCTTTTGTTTTAGCTGTCAAATACGTAAATATTGCTGTTGTGCATTTACTGATAAGTAATTGTAACAGTGTTTTTTTTGTCTGTCTGTCCATCGTGCCCTAAAATTTAACTGGTGATGACAGACTAAGCTGTATCAGAGTCCAAGGTCTAGATCAGGCAGGGAGGTTATGTGTTTTAACATTGCTTTTGAGCTATTGCCAATGGTAGAAATTTAAGATAACCTAGGACTATATTGTCGACTTGTGAATTAAAGTGCAAAGGTTAATTAATGCGAATATCACTGTGAGTAAATAATGAATTTTCTGTTCTCTTTTTGTTTTAGCTGACACATAGGTAAATTTTTTTGTTGTGCATTGAAAGGCAAATAACTGTAAGAGTGTTTCATGGGTCTGTCTGTCGATCGTGCCTTAAAATTAAGCTGGTTGTGACAGACTAATCTGTAACAATGCCAAAGGTCGAGGTCAGGCTGGGAGGTTGCGTGTTTTAACACTGATGTGCTATTGCCAACAGTAGAAATTACAGATAACCTATGTGAATAATGTCGTCTAGTGAATGGAAAAGGGATGATAAATAAATGTGAAATACACTATGAGTAAATAATGAAAAATCTGTCTCCTTTTGATTTAGCTGTCACACACGTAAATTTTGTTGTTGTGCATTTACCGATAAATAAGTGTCAGAGTGTTTCATTGGGCTGTCTGTCCATTGTGCCCTAAAATATAGTCGGTGATAACAGATTAACCTGTAGCAAAACCCAAGGCCTAGTTCAGGCTGGGATGTGGTGTGTTTTAACATTGATGTTGTGCTATTGCCAACAGTAGAAATTACAGATAATCCAGGCAACAACTGTCGTCTTTTGGATTAAAACTTGATGTTTAGTAAATGTGAATTTCACTGTGAGTAAATAATGAAATTTATGTTCTCTTTTTGCTTTAGCTGACGGATACATAAATTTTGTTATTGCCATTTACTGATATTTAATTGTAACAGTGTTTTTTTGGTCTGTCTGTCCATTGTGGTCTAAAATTTAGCTGGTGATGACAGACTAATCTGTAGCAAAACCCAAGATTTATGTCAGGCTGGGAAGTTGTGTGTTTTAACATTGACGTTGTGCTATTACCAACAATAGAAATGATAGATAACCTATGCAAATATTGTCATCTTGTGTATAAGTATGGGGTGATTAATAAATGTGAATTTCACTGTGAGTAAATAATGAATTATCTGTTCTCTTTTTGTTGTAGCTGTCAGATACGTAAATTTTTTTGTTGTGCATTTACTGATAAATAATTGCCACAATGTTTTATTGGTCTGTCTGTACATTGTGCCACAAAAATTTGCTGGTGATAACAGATTAACCTACAGCAGAACCCAAGATTTATGTCAGGCTGGAAGGTTGTGTGTTTTACCGTTGATGTTGTGCTATTACCAACAATAGAAATTATAGATAACCCAGGCAAATATTGTCGTCTTGTGGATTAAAATGGGATGATTAATAAATGTGAATTTCACTGTGAGTAAATAATGAAATAGCAGTTCTCTTTTTGTTTCAGCTGTCAGATACATAAATTTTGCTGTTGCGCATTTACTGATAAATAATTGTAACAGTGTTTTTTTTTGGTCTGTCTGTCCATCGTGCCCTAAAATTTAGCTGGTGATGACAGACAAACCTGTAGCAAATCCAAATGTCTAGTTCATGCTTGAATGTTGTGTGTTTTAATGCTAGTAAAGTGCAATTTGCAACAGTAGAAATTGATGATCTCCTATTTAAAAGTTGTTGTGTTGTGTATTTTAATGGGATGAAAATAAATGTGAAATGCACTGTGAGTAAATAATGAAAATTCTGTTCTCCTTTTGATTTAAATGTTGTGCATTTGTTGTGCATTTACTGATAAATACATGTCAATGGGTTTTATTGGCATGTTTGTCCATTTTGCGTTGAAATGTTCGTTATGATGTGGGACTGACGAGTAGCGTAGCTATAGGCGGAGGTGAGGACGAAAGTTTGTGTATTTTAATATTGATGATGTGCAGTTGTCAACAGTAGAAATTACAGATTCCACAATTAAACCTTGTCATCTTGTGAATTAAAAAGGTATGATAAGTAAATGTGAAATTTACTGTGGGTAAATAAAGAAAATTGTGTTCTGCTTTTGGTTTTCTGTCAGATACGTAAATTTTTCGGATGTGCATTTACTGATAGATACTTGTCAGAGTGCTTAATTGGTCTGTCTGTTCATCCTGCCTGAAGTTAATGCTCTGATGACAGAATCACCAATAGCAAACTTCGATGTCTAAGTCAGGCTCGAAGCTTGCGTGTTTTAACGCTGATGATATGCAATTGTCAGCAGTAGAAATTACAGATCCCCCAGGCAAATCTTGTTGTGTTATGAACGAAAAAGAATGATAAATAAATGTGAAATTCTCTGTGAGTAAATAATGAAATTCTGTTCTCCTTTTGTTTTAGCTGGCAGATATGCAAATTTATTTGTTGTGCACTTAGTACTAAATACTTCTCAGAATGTTTTATTGGTCTGTCTCTCCATCTTGCTCTGAAGATTAGGAGGTGATGACAGACTAACCTGAAGCAGAGCCCAATGTCTAATCCGTGCTGGAAGGTTGTGTGTTTTAATGTTGATGAAGTGCAGTTGCCAGCAGTAGAAATTACTGATCTCCCAACTAAATATTGTCATCTTGGGAATTATAAAGGGATGTTAAAAAGATGTGAAATATACTGTGAGTAAATAATGATAATTCACTTCTCCTTTTGTTTTAGCTGTGAGATACGGAAATTTTTTTGTTGTATTTCCACTTACAAAAACGTGTCAGAGTGTTTTATTGGTCTGTCTGCCCACCCTGCCCTGAAGTTTAGATGGTGATGACAGACCAATCTGTATCAAAGCCCAATGTCATGGTCAGGTGTGAACATTGTGTGTTTTAATGTTGATGAATTGGAGATGCCGTTAGTAGTAATTACTGATCTCCCAACTAAATATTGTCGTCTTGGGAATTAAAAAGTGCTGATAAATAAATGTGAACTGAACTGTGAGTAAACAATGAAGATTCTGTTCTCCTTTTGTTTCAGCTGTCACATACATAAATTTTTTGTTGTGTATTTACTGATAAATACTTGTCTGAGTGTTTTATTGGTCTGTCTGTCCATCGTGCCCTGAATTTTAGGCCGTGTTGACAGAATAACCTGTAGCAAAAACCAAGGTCTAGGTCAGAGTGGAAGTTTGTGTGTTTTAACATTGGTGATGTGCAATTGTCAATAGCAGAATTTAAAGACCCCCCAGGTAAAAATTGTCATCTTGTGAATTAAAAAGTAATATTAAATAAACGTGAAATACACTGTGAGTAAAAAAAGAAAATTCTGTTCCCCTTTTGTTTTATCAGTCAGATACGCACCATTTTTCTGTACATTTACTGATAAATATTTGTCAGAGTGTTTTATTGGTCAGTCTGTCCATCCTGCTCTGAAGTTTGGGTTGTGATTACAGACTAACCTGTAGCAAAGCTCAAGGTCTAGGTCAGGCTGGAAGGTAGTTTGTTTTAATGTTGAAGTGTAGTTGCCAGCAGTAGAATTTACAGAATTTAGCTGTCAGATGCGCAAATTTTTTTGTTGTGTATTTACTGATAAATACTTGACAGTGTATTTTATTGGTCTGTCTGTCATCCCTGCCCTGAAGTTGAGGTTGTGATGACAGAATAACCTGTAGCAAAGACCAAGGTCTATGTCAGGCTGGAAGATTGTGTGTTTTAACATTGATAATGTGCAATTGTCAACAGTAGAATTTGCAGATCCCCGAGAAGCCATAGGTCTAGGTCAGGTTGGTAGGTCAGGGTGGAAGGTTGTGTGTTTTAATGTTGATGAAGTTCAATTGGCAGCAGTAGAAATAACTGATATCCCAACTAAATATTGTTGTCTTGTGAATTAAAAAGGAATGACAAATAAATGTGAAATACACTATGAGTAAATAATGAAAATTCTGTTCTCCTTTTGTTTAAGCTGTCAGAAAGTAAAGTTTTTTGTTGTGTGCTTACTGATAAATACTTGTCAGAGCGTTTTATTGGTCTGTCTGTTCTTCCTGGCCTGAACGTCAAGTTGTTATGACAGACTAATCTGTAGCAAGGGCCAAGGATAATGCCAGGCTGAAGCGTTATATGTTTAACACTGATAATGTGCAATTGCGAACAGTAGTTGTTACAGATCCCCAAGGTAAATATTGTCATCTTGTGAATTACAAAGGGATGATAAATAATTGTGAAATACGCAGTGAGTAAATAATGAAAATTCTGTTCTCCTTTTGTTTTAGCTGTGAGATACAGAAATTTCTTTTTTGTGTATTTACTGATAAATACTTGCCAGAGTGTTTTATTGGGCTGTCTCCCCATACTGCCCTGAAGTCTAAGTCGTGATGACTGACTAACGTGTAGCAAAGCCCAAGGTCTAAGTCAGGCTGGAAGGATGTGTGTTTTAACGTTGATGATGTGCAATTGCCAACAGAAGAAATTGCTAACAGTACAAATTAGAGATCCCCCAGGTAAATATTGTCATCTTGTGAATTTAAAAGGGATGATAAATGACAATTAATCACTCTCAATGTTACAACCCTTGCTTTTAATTTTGGTTAATTAGATTTTTCTATATGCTGAATGAGTCCTTCTGACAAACATGTCTTTTCTCATTTCTTAACATTTTTCATGTAGCCATTTTGCCTTAGCTTCCTTGCACTTCCTATTTGCTACATTCCTAAGTGAACTTTATTTATTTATAAATTGTGTCCGTACAACTGCTCTTCATGTTAACTAAATTGTGATATGAGTCTATATCTGTTTTTGGGTATGCATTACAATCCAATATTTGATTTCATTACGTAATCTACCTGGGATCTTTCCTGTATCTCCCTGCCATTTTGAAGTATAACCGTTCCTCCTGTGGTACTTGAACACGGTTTTCTCTGTTACTAGCTGAAATTTATTGCTGGACTCAATTAGTCATTCTCCTCTCTCAATCATACTACCAAGTCCATATTCTCTTGTTAGCCTTTCTTCTGTTCCTTCTCCTACAACCACATTCCAGTCTACCATGAGTATTAAATTTTCCTCTCTCTTTATATACAGAGTTAGCAGTTCTTCTTGTTCTTGTAAATTTCCTACACCGTGCAGTGTCTCTCACATCGAAGTTTCCATCTACCCCTGTTTTGTCCTCTTCTTACATATCCCTGCCCTGCAATGCCAGTCACACTCCACTGTTCCAATGTAACTAAGATACTTGAATTAGTCTGCAATGGGATAGAACTCAAGTGTGTTCAAAGCAGTTCTAAGTCGTTTAGAAAGATATTTTGAGAAAATTATCATTTTGTGTAGAAAATGATTATTTCTCCAATTTTGGTAGAGCAGACGTGCCAGGTATAGGAAAAGCTCCATTTTATTGGAGTGTCTGACTGGTTTCTCCTATTTGCGATTAATGGTGCATTGTACTGCTTAATAGCCACATGTTTGTAAGCGAACTGTATTTCACTATGTTTGGGTGGTTTTCCGTTGGATGGTATGTGTGAAGAGACGTGTTTGAGAGAAGTCGTTTAGTTACTTTGTGGTTGGGGATTAAAGCATGCACTAAGGGATAGTAGCGTTGCATTGAATTATTGTGGTTGTATACGTGTAGCCTACCATAGCATGGAGGAATAGTTACTTAATGATATTTGATTAGTATTTCTTATGTGACTTCGGCGTGAGCATTGTAGTATAGTAAATTCCAGAAATCGCGTTGGACGCATGGAATGTGCAGGCTATATTAAAGAGAACGGGTGTCCTACATGACAGTTATTTGTTGAGAAACAATCGGAAGTTTATTGAGAATTTGATAGCTTTTCACCTTGTCCCTAAATGACAAATCAAGAACTGTTTGTTAGAGAACACCGTAATTCTCTCTAAAAGAGATCATCGAGTGTTGCTTTTTGCGTTTTAAATATTAGTGGGTCACGGAGGTCTACCTCTGAAGTGGCTCAGCTTTTTTTTATTATTTAAAGTTCATATCGTTGAAAAGTGGCGGTGACACTCAGGTATTTTTTATTACTTATTATTTTTCCGCTCAGAGGGGTATTGGGTAGAGAACCAGCACTCGTAAAGTAAAATGCTAACTTGTACCTGTAAACCAATCAATTGCAGGAATTAAAGAAATAGCTGTTTTTAAATTGAAAATGTCAGTACCCAACTTGTGCCTTATCCCCAAACTACTTCATGAAAAATATTTAAAGGCATCTTTCAAAGCAGACTACTATCTCGAATATATCTTTTCATAATGAAGCAAATCCAAAACTCAATAAAGTAAAAGACTGCAATATTCAACGACCTATATAAACCTCCTTGGGAATATTGGTAAAAACAAAGTTCAAAGAAAGTAAAGAGAAAGTATAGCCTAGTAT
Organism: Schistocerca piceifrons; assembly: GCF_021461385.2. NCBI lineage: Eukaryota > Metazoa > Arthropoda > Insecta > Orthoptera > Acrididae > Schistocerca > Schistocerca piceifrons. Next base: position 2,194,567 of record NW_025727757.1, read on the forward strand.
TTTTCAGTTAATAACTTGCAACAAAAAGAAAGAAAATTAATGTTTATTTAGACATGGAAAGTAAGTTTATATTTTATCTGAAAGTGATTAATAAAACATTATTCCATTTAATTCTGAAACGTAGAGAATAACAAAACAGTTTACTACAGTAAAATGTCAATAGACTCAAGGATACTGCTGTAGACGAGCACTCATGGAGACATGCATCTCGCAGGCCCCGAGGAATCGCTTCCGCATGGAGGTAAAACATTTTTACCTCCATGAGACTTGTGTCTAGGGGACACCAAGGAATTGGGTCTGCTGATTGGTTGAGGCTAAAGAAGTCATCAGGGAGACAGAACGTGTGTAGCAGTGCTGCCTGGTGACAAGAAGTGTAACGAGCTCTATTGACATTAGCGACGTCGCTCACCTGTTGTTTAAAAAGCCATTACATGTAGATCTGCACACAGCTGTCATTTTGTAACGTCAAATGAGTCCAGATTATTCAATGGAGCTTAACTTATCGGAATTAAATGTAAAAATTAGGTTCGAATGCGAATGACAAACTAACCAGGTTGCAGCCATGGCAAATGCGGAAAAGCAGACCAAATATATGTAAAAGTTACATACATATTCCTTGCATTTTCTGCAGTTTATGTATGATATTGTTCATAATATGTATCAAAATATTCTTGGAATGCTTATTCATTAACTATATTTTCCGATTTTACCTTGTTCTTTTAGGTTTTATTGCGAGAAGTGCGATAAATTTGGTACCTTCAAATATAATGCAAACATAAATATTAGGCAATGTCATATGTCCGTTTGTCACCACAACAATTGTCCTGCACTCAAACTTTACGAGTTCCACAACTAACGAAATTATCACCCTCTCTAGGCCTCAGATAATATCATAGAGAAGTCCATAGAATAGATTTCCTGGGGAGGGGGGGGGGGGTCGCAATATTGTGCCCCTGGGAAAGTATGTGTTATGCTTCAATTTTGGTCGTTGTTATGTAAACAAAGAAGTATATGTCAGTGTTATGCACGAACTGCATCTTCCTATACCTTAACTAGTTTTTCAGAAACCGGGATATGTTCATATGCCATTTTGATAAACAATGTTGAATGAGGAATTATTAATACATTAATAGGTCTAGACAATACTCACATCTCCAAGTCGTGAGACTGTTATAGATGTAGGTCAATGGCAATCACAGTTTATCAGTTACAGTGAAATGTGTAACAAAACATTTGAGATAAATCACAAAGTTTCAGAGTGATACCGTATGTTTTAATGTATTAGACATTTACTCATAGTTCTTTTACGTATTCTGTCTTACAAACACAGGGCCTAGTCTGCTAGCTACAATACGGTATGTGGTGGTGGGTATCTTGTATGACATTTCTCTAAATTTTCTCAATAGTGTTGCATGTAAAGAACATGTTTGTCCAAGGTTTTCAAATTTGAGTTCATGAAGCATCTCCATAATACTTGCATGTTGATTGAGCCTACCAGTAAGAAATCTAGAAGCCCACTGCTGAACTACTTGGTTTCTTCCTTAAACTGACTGGGGATCCCAGAAATTCAAGTGGTACTCCAGAATGAATTGCATCAGTGTTCAATACAGGTGGGTTTCTCTCAACTTGTGGTCTGAGCGACACTCCCCTCATTCCCAGTCTTCCCAAATGTATTCATCTTCCCAGAGGAAGGAACTACGAGTACAGAAAGCTAGAAATAGTTTTTTTACTCAACTGTTGTTTCTTCTAATAGTTCATACAAACCATTTTATAATTTTTAGAGAGCACCATCAGCTGTTCATATAACTGTAAAGTTAAATATCTGTTTAATATGAACATTACTGTTATCCAGTACATGCATCCTTGAGTCCAAACATTATGATTAATTATAGGAGAGGAGGCTAATGAGATACTCTTTTACTTTATATTTATTTTGGATAATTTACTTTAAATCATTCTCAATCACAATTTGAATTTATTTGTGGTCATTGGTTTCGACCACTTTTGTGGTCATCTTCAGACCCATTGGCAGGGGTTGTCTGTGGAGCAGAACTCCATATGGCAGTAAATCACTGTTTCAGAAGTAATTACATTTATTTAATATTGGGGTTTCCAGTTTTCTGTCTGATGCGTGTCAGCAACCTGTTAGACTACAGGGTGTTAAATAAAGGAACAGTCATGGAGATCAGCACCACCAATCATGGATAAAATTCTGATTTTGCACCAGAATGTAAATTTCTATTCTGAATCCAAGGCAGAGAAACAGTCTGTGCAAGTATTATGGCATTTAATTTCACAAATAATCCTTAATTCACACTTCTTATTAACACCAAATAAAATTAGGGGGTTAACATATTGACATGAGAGTGTAAAACTCTAAGACAATGAGGAGGCTTCTGTAAGATGTCAGACTATCACTTTTACACAATTATCTTACTCACATGGATAAAAGTTCCCTCATAAGATTCCACATCAAATCTGAATAGAATCCCATGCTTTTGATTACTGCCTCTATCACTATTGTCAGGGGCCAAGTCTGACTGTCATAAAATTAGTGAGGTTCACACTTGTGCCCAGTGGACACAATGCGATTGGCTGAATTACATCATGGAGAAAGCATATGCTAAAGCAACACCCTCTGCATCCATAGGTCACATTTTCGCAAGCTGTCCAGCACAGGTTGCAGTGCCATAACTTGTAATAGGTGGTGAACTGTGTGAAGTTTTTCTCCGTAATTTTTCTTTCTGAAGTGCATGCTTCCACACATTGCTTAATTATACTGATTAATTCGAAATTGTGTGAGAGTATTGTGTTATATTCAAATATACTGCCTCATGTGCAACATGTGGTCTGTTCTTGTATTAGAAAATAGCAAATAAATAAACTGACAATTACATAGCCAGCGTGTGTATTGTTGTGACCACACAGTCTAATTTCAGCTGCTTCCGTAATTACAGAGACCAAACAGCTAGAAATATGGGCCAAATCCTCATCTGCTTAAAGTATATCTTGCATTTACTCACTAAACAGTTCTCAGAAACTGCTGATTTTCATTTTTTCATGCTTAAGGTGATGATCAACACAGCAATTAGCAGTAGTTTGTATAGGCTGTCTCACATAACTGATACCATAATCACAAGGAATATTATAGCCTGAGAGTATGTTTGTCAGGTCACAACCTTCCTTTAATATTCCTTGGTGACAAAAAGACTATTCTGATTCCTTGCCTCTTTACACTCTAACTTACCCATTGCACCACAGAATGGAAGCCATGCTGTGTCTTTGTCCTCATGACTTGGCTGATGATTTCTTCAACAGATTTGACCTAATTTCATATACAGAATGTTTGTTTGGAGGGAGGGGGGAGGGGGTTGGATTGGGCAAGAGCAATGGGAAGCTGAGGAGGTATGTTCAAGGGTAGAAGTAAAATAAATAGTGACTAAACGGTGGTGGCAAGGGGGCAGTGGGTGGTTTTGAATCTTAATAAATACAAAACCAGAAGAGATTATGTCACAGAATTATGACAAGACTACGGACTACATGTCATAAGGCATGATCCCAATTTATACAGCAGTGTTCTATCTGAATTAATAGCAAACTTACTTCCAACTTGGAATTTGCATAGACAGCAAAGACATTTATTACATGCCTAATACTGCAAAGAATTCAAACATTATAAACAATATCATGCTTTGCTGAATATGCAAACACACACAACAATTCAATAATAATCATGAGAATAAAGAACATTGTTTGTACTATATATATATATGTATATATATATATATATATATATATATATATATATATATATATATATATGTATGTATATATATCAAAACAAGCGTAGAAGGAAAAACGCCTTCAGTTGATTCCAAAATCACAGGGCAGACTAGTATCACAAAGACCATTAGACTACTCCTAATGACTACCAATACCAATCGTTATAAGATGATATCCAAATTTACCTATTAGTGTTGACATTGATAGCCATCAAAACATATAGAGTGTATTTTCTGGAGTGTAGTTCCACAATCAAACAAAGATATTCCTCTCTTCTACTCTTATTTTGTACACCTCCATGCCCCAACCCTCCTTCCACCGTGTTCTGCTCACATCTTTCCTTGATCCTGAATGCTCACTTTACCATGTGCCGTCCACCCCCCCCCCCCACCCCCCTGTCCCAATGATCTGTCTGAACGTTGACCCCTTGCCTCAAGTGATGCAAATGTATTATCGACTGCCACTCACCCTATGGTCACGCCAGACCCACCACATCAGATACACTAGAAGGCGCCTCAACAGCAGAGCCTGTGGTTAAACAAATGATACCCGAGCTGTTCCAAGCAATGCACCAGTTTCTCCGCCACCATTACACCTGAAGACAGCTGACCGTAGTTGAAAGCACCTTGAGCCAATCATGAACTGTTTCCTGTTCCTATAGATTGAAACGATGTTATATTCTCGTAAAGAAATGAAAATAAGTGATCAGCTCGATGAATGGCTACAGTCTATCCTTGACTAAGTACAGCTGCACACACTGATTAACCAGAACATTTCGACCACCTACCTAATAGCACGGATAACAGTGACGATGCATTTTTGCACGGAATCGACGAGGCCTCGATAGGTCACTGGAGGGAGTTGGCATCACATCTGAGCACACAAGTCTCCTAATTCTTGTAAATTCTGGGGAGTGAGCTCTGATGCCATGTTCAAGTTCAATCACGTGCCAGTCTGTGTGATGGGCAAAATCAAGTATGTCTGTACGATCACCCTGTGTGAACAAGTTCTTAAATGCACAAGGTAGAAAATGAAGAGGTGTTGGAAGAGGTCATATATTGATCTAGCACTTACCAGGCATCGGTCCTCCATAGGTCTCCAAAATTCTTGTTCTGAATGCAGCCCCTGGTCATTCCATGTAATGGGTAATATTTTCGGAGAAATTCTAAGGTCAATGAATGATTTTTTCTTCTTTTTGTGAATCCATCAGAGGTGGGATATAGGACTGCAGCTGGCTTCAAATTCTTGTGAAAAACCTTGTACCAAACAGCTGTTTTTCTTTTTATAAATCCTTTACTATATGCAGCTAGTTTCGGCATCCCATTAATCTTAAGGCTATACATAAACCACCAGATAAATGTATCACATAGTTGGTCTGCATTATGCAGGTGCCACCGGTTTTTGTTACTAGATTCCACGGACTTCAGACTGACGTGGACACCTCGGTCGTAAGACAACTAGTTATATTTCTACAATTATGTGCACGGTATCCATTCTTTCAGACACCCGAAAGAACAGTCACTGTGCATACATTTGGATCTACACATAGCCTAGCTTGGCATTGGGGAACTTTCTTCAGTTCAGATGCACTCATACACTCAGAGCCATTTGCCGGAATATCTCACAGACACGGCGAGTGAGAGGGACTGCTGTAGTGAGGGTACTAGTGCAGTAGTAGTGACATATGGAATTTTGGGTCAGATGGGAGACTTGCTGAGGTAATCCACATAGTCGTGATGGGCACCGTGTCTGGGTAGTGAAGTAGTCAGTGCAACTGCCTCGAGAGCAGGAGAGATGGGTTCAAATCCTGATCCAGTAAAAATTTTCTTATGTCACCATTGATATAGGTCAATACAGTAAGAAAGCACTTAATAAAATTATCATAGGCTAATACTTTTATGTCAGAGGCATCCACATGGAACTGAAGGAGACATTCACAGCATCTAATAAAAAACTGCTGGGATCTGCACAATGCAGACCAACTATGTAGACATGTTTATCTGGTGGTTTGCATACAGCCTTAAGATGGCTGCCATGGGGTCACCAAAATTACATACATGTAGTAATGGATTGATCGTAGAAAAACAGCTGTTTGTTACAAGGTTTTTCACAAGAACAAATGAAAAAAATTCTGAAATACCAGACTATTTCTCCAACAGAAAATACCTGATTGGTGATATGTGTCATGCAATTTAAGCCATCTTGAGATTATTATCCTGTTCAGCTTTCTTGAAGTAAAAATGTATTTACAATGATGCCTACACAAGTTAATCTTTTCTATAACTTTTGCAAGCTTTATAATAAAATTTGTATGAAAAGTTTACTGTACATGTTTACTTATCCTGTAACTACAGCTAACTGATGCATAACATAGTGCTATTGTGATGGGTTTACTCATATGTTAATTCAACCGACAGATTTGGTTCTTAAGATTTCAAGAAAATATAACATTTCCATATACTATGCACATGTCAGAACCGTTTAAATGTAAACATTTAAGTTATAGTGAGGAGTATGTGATTTTTAACATGCTTCACAAGTTTGATTTTAATTGCTTTAACCAAAGAAAACTAGGTTGAACCTCTTGCACAGCCCACTTTTGTATATTATCCCCTAAATGTCACAAAGTTGCCAGCAGCCATGGCAGACCGCTCTGCTGTGGCTGGTGTTGTCCTCACAGCACTTACCATGTTAAGTAATTACTAGGCATTAACTGAATTATTGGGCAAAAACATTCCATTAAAGGAAAATTCCTCAGACAGACATTAGAATTTTGGCTGCACTTTTTAAACAAGACTTCTAGATGTGTATACTTCATGCTCGAGGTCCTGAAAAGCTGTTAACACATCGACTGCAGTATTGTCACTAAAAGCCGCACACCTGATGCCATATGCCTGGCGACAAAACATCTATCACAAAGAATGTCATAACTGACATGTTAAATATAGAAAATTAGACCAAGAAAGTCAGCAAAACAGATTCTCAGGGACTGTTTTAATATAAAAAATAATAACTAGAACCGAATAAACAATTTTCAGCATGGCCAAGCAAATTTTGCTTTTTGACTTCATTCAGTTGTCAACTGGAAAACATTCGTAATGTAGGATTCTGGTGAATACTTATACTTTACCTGTGAAAAATAGCAAAACCAATTGAAATGACTATGTACATGGTCCAATTAATGTTATAGTTTAGTAGATATTTCAGTTACATTTTGTTAACTATATGCAATAGGATAAATGAGTAAAAAGAAACACACAAACAGTGACATTTTCTTTATTAAGTACACTCGGATTTCCATATCACCCTGAGGTACCGAGTATGATGAGTTACTCATTTTTTTACATGGCGAGTTTCCCCAATAGGCCTATAACCCATGATACACAAACATGCACACACAACTGTAGGACAGATAAATTTAATTCTTAGAGTATGTGTGATCAAAGCCAACATGTACACTCAACACTTCAGTGTCAGGTTGCACCAAAGCACTAGCAACAATTGACTTTTCAGCCAGGGTTGGTTTACCAAAGACACTTTTTGGACTGAAGATCTCTTTCTTTGATGTTCGTTGAACTGGCACCTTCTCATTGGTGGCACAGTTTGACCTCCTTTCTTGGAGCAAGGGTTAACAAGTGACAGCAATTTCTTCCCACAGCTTCAGAATTTGCTCACTATCTCCCGGTATGTCTAAATTGTTCCTTTTGTTAAGAGAAATCTGTTACACATGAAACTGGATTAAAAAAAAATTGTTCCTATGGCTCTGAGCACTATGGGACTTAACATCTAAGGTCATCAGTCCCCTAGAACTTAGAACTACTTAAACCTAACCAACCTAACGACATCACACACATCCATGCCCGAGGCAGGATTCGAACCTGCAACTGTAGCAGCAGTGCGGTTCCGGACTGAAGTGCCTAGAACCGCACGGCCACAAAGGCTGGCAAACTGGATTCCAATCTGGGTTCCATGCATTGAGTGATACAAAAAAAAAAGTTTCTACACAATTTATGGACAGTAAAAATAAAGTTTATTAATTACCCATTGTTGATTACAATGATTGTAACTTTCATGTCTTCTAAGACTAGACCATTAATACAAATAATCCTTTCATGTGAACTGAAGGAAACTTTGCAATACAACATTGCACCAAACTACTGAATGCACAAAGAACGAAATTCTATAGTTTTACCAGAAACATTCCTACTATTGAATAGTAAAAACTTATTATTATGCGGTGTTTCTTACCGTCCATTGACTGGACTACAATCTTTTCATCTGCAGTTTGAACCATGTGCTTTTTCTCCACATGTGCTCTCAAATTAGCCACTGCATTGAAGGAATAGCTGCAGTCATCTTGTGGGCACTTAATCTTACCTTCTGTATTTGGCTCTACATCGTGCATTTTCCTGATGTGTGCGTATAAAGTTTTTCGAAGCTGGAATGCTATATCACACACAAAACACGTGTTTGAATCTGCCATTATAAACATAGGCCTAGAACACACAACAGTGAAGTACTATAACGAGTTAGCCACACAATGTATCGACAGACAAATGGCCTCGTTTAAAGAACAGTGTGTTTCAGAAAGTAGCAACGATCTGGATTGGCTGATGTGGGAGACAAGATCATGGCACGATGTGACCAATCAGCAAAGCCAATTCCTCGGCGTCCCCTAGACACAAGTTCCATGAGCGCTCGTCTGCAGCAGTATCCTTGACTCTATTGACATTTTATTGTAGTTAACTGTTTTGTCATTCTCTACGTTTCAGAGTTAAATGGAATAACATTTTATTAATCACTTTCAGATAAAAAATAAAATTACTTTCCCTGTCTAAATAAACATTAATTTTCTTTCTTTCTGTTGCAAGCTATTAACTGAAAAATACTAGGCTATACTTTCTCTTTACTTTCTTTAAACTTTGTTTTTACCAATATTCCCAAGGAGGTTTATATAGCTCATTGAATATGGCAGTCTTTTACTTTATTGAGTTTTCGATTTACTTCATTATGAAAAGATATATTCGAGATATTAGTCTGCTTTGAAAGATGCCTTTAAATATTTTTCATGAAGTAGTTTGGGGATAAGGCACAAGTTGGGTACTGACATTTTCAATTTAAAAACAGCTATTTCTTTAATTCCTGCAATTGATTGGTTTACAGGTACAAGTTAGCATTTTACTTTATGAGTGCTGGTTCTCTACCCAATACCCCTCTAAGCGGAAAAATAATAAGTAATAAAAAATACCTGAGTGTCACCGCCACTTTTCAACGATATGAACTTTAAATAATAAAAAAAAAGCTGAGCCACTTCAGAGGTAGACCTCCATGACCCACTAATATTTAAAACTCAAAAAGCAACACTCGATGATCTCTTTTAGAGAGAATTACGGTGTTCTCTAACAAACAGTTCTTGATTTGTCATTTAGGGACAAGGTGAAAAGCTATCAAATTCTCAATAAACTTCCGATTGTTTCTCAACAAATAACTGTCATGTAGGACACCCGTTCTCTTTAATATAGCCTGCACATTCCATGCGTCCAACGCGATTTCTGGAATTTACTATACTACAATGCTCACGCCGAAGTCACATAAGAAATACTAATCAAATATCATTAAGTAACTATTCCTCCATGCTATGGTAGGCTACACGTATACAACCACAATAATTCAATGCAACGCTACTATCCCTTAGTGCATGCTTTAATCCCCAACCACAAAGTAACTAAACGACTTCTCTCAAACACGTCTCTTCACACATACCATCCAACGGAAAACCACCCAAACATAGTGAAATACAGTTCGCTTACAAACACGTGGCTATTAAGCAGTACAATGCACCATTAATCGCAAACAGGAGAAACCAGTCAGACACTCCAATAAATTGGAGCTTTTCCTATACCTGGCACGTCTGCTCTACCAAAATTGGAGAAATAATCATTTTCTACACAAGATGATAATTTTCTCAAAATATCTTTCTAAACGACTTAGAACTGCTTTGAATATACTTGAGTTCTATCCCATTGCAGACTAATTCAAGTATCTCAGTTACATTGGAACAGTGGAGTGTGACTGGCATTGCAGGACAGGGATATGTAAGAAGAGGACAAAACAGGGGTAGATGGAAACTTCGATGTGAGAGACACTGCACGGTGTAGGAAATTTACAAGAAGAAGAAGAAGAAGAAGAACTGCTAACTCTGTATATATAGAGAGAGGAAAATTTAATACTCATGGTAGACTGGAATGTGGTTGTAGGAGAAGGAACAGAAGAAAGGCTAACAAGAGAATATGGACTTGGTAGTATGATTGAGAGAGGAGAATGACTAATTGAGTCCAGCAATAAATTTCAGCTAGTAATAGAGAAAACTGTGTTCATAACCACAGGAGGAGCAGTTATACTTGAAAATGGCAGGGAGATACAGGTAAGATCCCAGGTAGATTACGTAATGAAATCAAATATTGGATTGTAATGCATACCCAGAAACAGATATGGACTCATATCACAATTTAGTTAGCATGAAGAGCAGGCTAAAGTTTAAGGGGCTCCGGAAAGGCTCAAACTCATGAAAAGTTCAATTTTTACTTTTTTGCGTTTTCTGAATCTGCAGACTATTACCTTTTAATAGATATATAATTTATTCAATTCCGAAGACTACAACTATTTTTAAATTTTTTTTGAAATGTGTTCTACATGGGCGTGACCCAATGTGGCGCTGTTAAACTGCTGTCAAATGGTGTTATTATTAACGTCCGTGTTCATCAGGTACATTTTAGTGATGTGAGATAAAGTATGTGTTGTGGCTAACCTGTGATGGTTCAATATATATCGCTGGTGTGATTGTCGATTGTTTCATGTTTATTTACTCTCTCGTTATCTCGGAAATATTCGTAATTAATTCTGTTTCTTGAGTCTCTGTCTTGTTGAAGTATAATAATGAGGAAAAGTAAAGTTATTAGAAATCCTCTGAAGGCTTTTAAGAAAAGGAGAAATGTTGGAAAGCCAAAGGTATGTGTTATTACTGTAAACAATAAAGACGATAACCAAGTGAGTGAACCTAACCTCTCAAGTACACCTGCCCATAGCAGTCAAAGTGGGAAAGAAAATACTTCACAGAAGAAGCTTGGTTCAATGAGTGAAAACTATGAATGTTTTATGGGCGAATCGGATGTGAATGAAATATTTGATATGTCGGTTCTCAAAGGAATTTTTTCAAACTGTGTAAGATGTATTCATTGTAGTGAAGTTGGTCTGGAACTCTCCATAATAAAGCACGTAGGACTTGCTAGTGAAATACAACTGAAATGTGATAAGTGTTCATACATGACCACCTTTTGGAACAGTGTTGCAGTAACTGCAACTGAAGAAAATGGTAGCAAAATCTACGAACACAACAACGAGCGATGCTTGCTTTAGACAAGGAACACCTTCGGGCTGCAGACAGGGCTGTAAAGAGTCTAGAAATACAAGCAAGAGTAAACAGGAGGAGGAACAAGAGGAAGCTGGAGGAGGAGTTTGCAGAGGATGAAGATAATTCATCCTATGGACCTGGAATGCACTAAAGAGTTAATCCAATCTTTGTCGCTCGATTCCCAAAACTTTTATTTTCTCATACTAATTACATGTTTTCTAAGGATCTTCCAAACATATTTGTTTCAAACTTTCAGTAAATGTTACACAGTACCTTCTGCATAATTTAACACAGCCTTTTTCCAAAAAACTGTATATTTTTGAATATATAAATAAAAAATTGCAAAAAATGTTGTGAATTTTCATTACAATTGAAAAAAAATCATCTTTAATAACTGAACTAAAATTTTGTATTACATGTTTTCTAAGGATCTTCCAAACATATTTGTTTCAAACTTTCAGTAAATGTTACACAGTACCTTCTGCATAATTTAACACAGCCTTTTTCCAAAAAACTGTATATTTTTGAATATATAAATAAAAAATTGCAAAAAAATGTTGTGAATTTTCATTACAATTGAAAAAAAATCATCTTTAATAACTGAACTAAAATTTTGTAAAATCCCTGTGTTAAGTTGTAGCCCATATTCCAATAAATATTCTATAAAAAGTTCAACTTCCTACCTCAAATACTTTGTGAGGAAAGATGTAATTTATAAGCGTTATTTTAACATTGCAAGTATAGGGCGTTCCGGAGCCCCTTAAGAGACTAGTCAGGAAGAATCAGTGCAGAAACAAGTGGGATATGGAAGTGCTAAGAAATAAAGAGATATGCTTGAAGTTCTCTCAAGCCATAGGTAGTATGATAATGAATATCTCTGTAAGCAATTGTGTTGAAGAGGAATGAGCATCTGTGAAAAGAGCAACATCAAAAGTTGGAAAAAAGTGAGTCAAGTAAGGTAACTATGAGGTAACAATGGATAACAGAAAGAATACTTCAGTTAATTTATGAAAGAGGAAAATACGAAATATTCGGTTAAATTAAGGAATAACAAGGTGTTGTCGAGAAGTAGTGCAATTAGTTGTATCCTGATGCCCCTGTTGGCCTGAGCATTGCTCTGATGGCAGGGAATGGTGTAGGAGTTATCAGCCTTCCAGTGCTGCCTTCTACAGTTTGCGCTGAGCTGTGGAAGCGTCAGCATCATTGTTTGCATAAACCCTTGTTCAGTGCTTCTGGCATCACACAAGATCAGTTAACTTTGAAGCAACACCATTCAATCAAGTTTTGTTCCAAACTCAAGAGAGCTGTGGTTGAAACTTGCAGAATGATTCAAGAGGCCTACAGGGAGACTGCCATATCTTACTCACAAGTTTTCAGGTTGCTAAAACAATTTAACAAGGGCTGGGAAGTGGTTACCGATGAAGCCCGCTCTGGATAGCCATCAACAAGTACCATTGTGTGACACGTGTGCGTGCCTTGTTGAATGCCGACATATATGTGTGTGTTCGGTGACTAAACGACATGGGACTGTGTTTAACACCATTACTGATGATTTGAAGACACATGAAGCGTGTGCAAAATTTGTTCCAAAAATGTTGAGTGACAACTAGAAGTGCAACTGTTTGGAGATGGTGACAAAACTTGTAGAATGGCTGTAGAGAGACCCAGGTTCCTTAGACACTCTCATCAGTGGCGATGAGACATGGCTTTTTTGGTAGGGCCCAGAAACGAAGTGACGAAGCTCAGTATGAGATACTCTCATGTCTCCCAAGACTGAGAAAGAGAAATTCGAAAATGAAAACCATGCTTGTCATCTTTGTTGACACGAAAGGCTTAATCTATTCAAAGTTTATACCACAAGGAATGGCTGTGAAAGCAGCATACTACCTCAGAGTAGCAGATCTAGTCACCTGTACAAGGCACATGTGGAAGTTGTAGCAGGACAATGCACTGTGCCACATCGCTCTATTGATTCAGGAGTTCCTAGCAAAGCACAACTTGGTAACGCTGCTGCACCCGCTGTACTGTTCAGACATTGTAGAGTCAGACTTCTTCCCGTTTCTGTGTGTGAAAACCAAGAGGGAGGGGCTCTGTTTTAATACCATTGAGGACATCCACAAGGCAATAAGATGAACTCTGAAGGAAATTCCAGTCACCGCCTTCCAGGAAGACTACCAAGCATGGGGTATTGCTGGAAGTGTATCATTGCTCAGGGCAACTACTTTCAAGAATTTAATAGATTTTACAATTTGGATCAACAAATTTTGTTGTACAGACACAATTTATAAATAAATAAAGTTCACTTAGGAATGTAGCAAATAGGAAGTGCAAGGAAGCTAAGGCAAAATGGCTACATGAAAAACGTTAAGAAATCAAAAAAGACATGTTTGTCAGAAGGACTCACTCAGCATATAGAAAAATCTAGTTACCCAAAATTAAAAGCAAGGGTGGTAACATTAAGAGTGATATGGGAATTCCATGGTATATGCAGAAGAGAGAGTGGATAGGTGGAAAGAGTTGATTGAAGGTCTCTGTGAGAGGGAGGACTTGCCTGATGATGCATGACGTCAGAATTTCTAAGGTCGTTGGGGGAAGCAGCAACCAAATGACTACTCTCTTTGGCATGTAGAAGGTAGAGATTGGCAACATACAGTCAGACTGTGTATATACCATCACAGTGTATTTCACATTTAATTGACATTTATCATCCCTTTTAAATTCACAAGATGACAATATTTACCTGGGAGATCTGTAACAACTGCTGTTGGCAAATGCACATTATCAGTGTTAAAACATATAATGCTTCAGCCTGGCATTATCCTTGGGCTTTGCTACAGGTTAGTCTGTCATAACAACCTGAAGTTCAGGCCAGGAAGAACGGATAGACCAATAAAACGCCCTGACAAGTATTTATCAGTAAACACACAACAAAAAAGTTTATGTTCTGACAACTTAAACAAAAGGAGAACAGAATTTTCATTATTCACTCACAGTGTATTTCACATTTATTTGTCATTCCTTTTTAATTCACAAGACAACAATATTTAGTTGGGATATCAGTAATGTCTACTGCTGGCAACTGAACTTCATCAACATTAAAACACACAACCTTCCACCCTGACCTACCAAACCTGACCTAGACCTTGGGCTTCTGGGGGATCTGCAATTTCTACTGTTGACAATTGCACATTATCAACGTTAAAACACACAATCTTCCCGCCTGACATAGACCTTGGTCTTTGCTACAGGTTATTCTGTCATCACAACCTCAACTTCAGGGCAGGGATGACAGACAAACCAATAAAACACACCGTCAAGTATTTATTAGTAAATACACAACAAAAAAATTTGCACATCTGACAGCTAAAACAAAAGGAGAACAGTATTTTCATTATTTACTCACACTATATTTCACATTTATTAATAAATCCTTTTCCATTCACAAGACGACAATATTTACCTGGGAGATCTGTAAATTCTACTGCTGGCAACTGCACTTCATCAACATTAAAACAAACTACCCTCCAGCCTGACCTAGACCTTGAACTTTGCTACAGGTTAGTCTGTAATCACAACCCAAACTTCAGAGCAGGATGGACAGACAGATCAATAGAACACTCTGACAAATATTTATCAGTAAATTCACAGAAAAATGGTGTGTATCTGACTGATAAAACAAAACGGGAACAGAATTTCCTTTTTTTACTCACAGTGTATTTCACATTTATTTAATATTACTTTTTAATTGACAAGATGACAATTTTTACCTGGGGCGTCTTTAAATTCTACTATTGACAATTGCACATCACCAATGTTAAAACACACAAACTTCCACTCTGATCTAGACCTTGGTTTTTGCTACAGGTTATTCTGTCAACACGTTCTAAAATTCAGGGCACGATGGACAGACAGACCAATGAAACACTCAGACAAGTATTTATCAGTAAATACACAACAAAAAAATTTATGTATGTGACAGCTGAAACAAAAGGAGAACAGAATTTTCATTGTTTACTCACAGTTCAGTTCACATTTATTTATCATCACTTTTTAATTCCCAAGACGACAATATTTAGTTGTGAGATCAGGAATTACTACTAATGGCAACTCCAATTCATCAACATTAAAACACACAATGTTCGCACCTGGCCATGACATTGGGCTTTGATACAGATTGGTCTGTCATCGCCATCTAAACTTCAGGGCAGGGTGGGCAGACAGACCAATAAAACACTCTGACACGTTTTTGTAAGTAAAAATACAACAAAAAAATTTCTGTATCTCACAGCTAATACAAAAGGAGAACCGAATTATCATTATTTACTCACAGTATATTTCACATTTATTTAACGTCACTTTTTAATTCCCAAGAGGACAATATTTAGTTGGGAGATCAGTAATTTCTACTGCTAGCAACTGCACTTCAACAAAATTAAAACACACAATCTTCCTGCCCGGCCTAGACATTGGGCTCTGCTATAGGTTAATCTGTCATCACCTCCTAATCTTCAGAGCAGAATGGAGAGACAGAACAATAAAACATTCTGAGAAGTATTTATTAGTAAATGCACAACCAAAAAATTTGCGTATCTGCCAGCTAAAACAAAAGGAGAACAGAATTTTCATTATTTACCCACAGTACATTTCACATTTACTTATCATACCTTTTTAATTCACAAGATGACAAGGTTTAATTGTGGAATCTGTAATTTCTACTGTTGACAACTGCACATCATCAATATTAAAATACACAAACTTTCATCCTCACCTCCGCCTATAGCTACACTACTCATCAGTCCCTCATCATAACCAACATTTCACCGCAAAATGGACAAACATGCCAATAAAACCCATTGACATGTATTTATCAGTAAACACACAACAAAAAAATTACATGCTTGGCATTTAAAACAAAAGGAGAACAGAATTTTCATTATTTACTCACAGTGCATTTCACATTTAATTTTCATCCCTTTTAAATAACAACACAACAACCTTTAAATGGGAGATCATCAGTTTCTACTGTTGTGAATTGCATTTCACCAACGTAAAAACACACAACATTCAAGCATGAACTACACCTTTGGATTTGCTACAGTTTAGTCTGTCATCACTGGCTAAATTTTAGTGCACAATGGACAGACAGACCAATAAAACACTCTGAGAATTATTTATCACTAAATGCACAATAAAAAATTTATGTATGTGACAGCTAAAACAAAAGGAGAATAGATTTTTCATTATATATTCTCAGTATAGTTCACATTTATTTATCATACCATTTCCATTCACGAGACGACAATAATTACCTGGAGAATCTGTAAATTCTACTGTTGCATTTGCACATCATCAATGTTACAACACAGAACGTCCCAGCCTGACATTGACCTTGGGCATCGCTACAGCTTAGTCTGTCTTCACCAGCTAAATTGTAGGGCACGATGGACAGACATACCAATAAAACACTGTGATAATTATTTATCAGTAAATGCAAAATAAAAACGTTTAGGTATGTGACAGCTAAAACGAAAAGAGAACAGAAATTTTATTCTTTACTCACAGTGAAATTCACATTTATGAAACGTCCCATTTTAATCCAAAAGATGACAATGTTTGCCTGGGTTATCTGGAATTTCTACTGTTGGCAATAGCACAACATCAATGTTAAAACACACAACCTCCCAGCGTGACATAAATCTTGGGTTTTGCTACAGGTTAATCGGTTATCACCAACTAACTTTTAGGGCACAATGGACAGACAGAACAATAAATCCCTGTGGCAATTATTTATCCGTACATGCACAACAAAAACATTTACATATCTGACACCTAAAACAAAAAGAGAACAGATAATTCATTATTTACTCACAGTGAAACTCACATTTTTTAATCATCCCATTTTAATCCACAAGATGACAATATTTACTTGGGTTATCTGCAATTTCTACTGTTGCCAATAAGACAACATCAATGCTATAACACGCAACCTCCAGCTTGACCTAGACCTTTGGCTTTGTTACAGGTTAGTCTGTTATCATCTCCTAATCTTTAGAGTAGCATAGAGAGACACACAAATAAAACACTCTGTGAAGCATTTATTAGTAAGTGCACAGCAAAAGGATTTACGTATTTGACTGCTAAAAGAAAAGGAGACCCAAATTATCATTATTTACTCACACTGTGTTTCACATTTATTTATCATCACCATTCCATTCTCTAGACGACAATAATTACCTGGAGGATTTGTAATTTCTACTGTTCGCACTTGCACATCATCTACATTAAAACACAAAGCCTCAGAGCCTGACGTAAACGTTGGGCATTGCTACACCTTTGTCTGTCATCACCAGCTAAATTTTGGGGCATGATGAAAGACACGCCAAAAAAAAAATTGTGACAATTATTTATCTGTAGGTGCACAAGAGACAAATTTATGTATCTCACAGCTAAAACAAAAAGAGAACAGATATTTCATTGTTTACTCACAGTGAAAATAACATTTACTAACCATCCCATTTTATTCCACAAGACAACAATATTTACCCGGGCTATCTGTAATTTCTACCGTTGGCAATAGCCCAACGTCAAACTTAAACACACAACCTCCCACTCTGACCTAGACCTTAGCTTAGTTTGTCATCACCAGCTACATTTTAGGGCACGATGTACAGACAGACCAATAAAACACTGTGATAATTATTCATCAGTAAATGCACAACAACAAAATTTAGGTATCTGACAGCTAAAATAAAAAGACAACAAACAATTCAATATTTACTCACAGTGAAATTCACATTTATTAATGATCCCATTTTAATTCACAAGATGACAGTATTTATGTAGGTTATGTATAATTTCTACTGTTGGCAATAGCACAACACCAATGTTAAACACACAATGTCTCAGCCTGACGTAGACCTAGGGCATTGTATGTGACAGCTAAAACAAAAGGAGAACAGATTTTTCATTATTTACTCACAGTGTATATCACGTTTATTTATCATCCCTTACTAATTCACAAGATGACAGTACTTACCTGGACGATCTGTAATTTCTACTGTTGGCAATTGCACATCATCTGCGTTAAACCACACAACCTTCCAGCCTGACCTAGACCTTCGGCTTTGCTAAAGCTTAGTCTAACATCACCACATAAATTTAAGGGCACAATGGGCAGACAGACCAATAAAACACTCTGACAAGTGTTTACCAGTAAGTACACAATAAAAAGATTTGCGTATCTGACAGCTAAAACTGAAGGAGAACAATTTTCATTATTTACTCACAGTGCATTTCACATTTATTTGTCATTCCTTTTAATTTCGGAACACAATAATGTGTAACTGCCATATCTGTAATTTCTACTGTTGGCAATTGCACTTCTTCAACATTAAGACACTCACCCTTCCAGCCTGACCTGGACTTTAATCTTTGCTACAGGTTAGTCTGTCATCACATGCTAAAATTCAGGGCCAGATTGACAGACAGACATCAAAACACTCTGAAAAGTATGTATCAATAAATACACAACAAAGAAATTTATGTATCTGACAGCTAAAACAAAAGGAGAACATAATTTTCATTATTTGCTCACAGTGTATCTCAGATTTATTTATCATCCCTTTTTAATTCACAAGACGACAATATTAACCTGGTGGATCTGTAATTTCTACTATTGGCAATTGCACCTCATCAATATTGAAACACACAGCCTTCCATCCCTGCCTAGGCCTACAGTTACGCTACTGGTGGGTCTCTCACCATTACCAGCATTTCAAGGCAAGATGGAGAGAATGCCAATAAAACTCACTGACAAGTATTTATCAGTAAACACAGAACAAAAAAATTTGCAGATCTGACAACTACAATGAAAAGAGAACAGAAGTTTCATTAATTTCTCACAGTGTATTTCATATTTATCATCCCTTTTTAATTCACAGGACGGTAATATTTACCTGAAGGATCTATAATTTCTACTGTTGGCAATTGCACTTCTTCAACATTAAAACACTCACCCTTCCAGCCTGACCTGGACTTTAATCTTTGCTACAGGTTAGTCTGTCATCACATCCTGAAATTCAGGACAGGATGGACAGACAGACCAATAAAACAGCCTGACAAGTATTTACCAGTAAATACACAACAAACAAATTTATGTATCTAACAGCTAAAACAAAAGAATAGCAGAATTTTCATTATTTACTCACCGTGTATATCACATTCATTTATCACCCCTTTTTAATTCTCAAGTTGACCATATTTACCTAGGGGATCAGTTATTTCTACTGTTGGCAATTGCACATCATCAACATTAAAACACACAACTTTCCAGCATGACCTAGACCTCAGGCTTTGCTGCAGGTTAGTCTGCCATCACCATCTAAACTTCAGGGCAGTATGAACAAACTGACCAGTAAAATGCACTGACAAGTATTTACCAGGAAATACACAACAAAGAAAGTTACATATCAGACAGCTAAAACAAGAGTAGAACTATTCATTCACAATGCATTCCACATACATGTTTCCATGTTTTTTAATTTGACAACACGGCAACATTTAACTGCGAGATCAGTCATTTCTAGTGTTGGTAATTGAAATTCTCCAACATTAATGATGACGGTTCAATCTGGCGTCCGGCCATCCTGATTTAGGTTTTCCGTGATTTCCCTAAATCACTCCAGGCAAATGCCGGGATGGTTCCCTTCAAAGGACACGGCTGACTTCCTA
The DNA here is from genome assembly GCF_021461385.2 of Schistocerca piceifrons. Classification (NCBI taxonomy): domain Eukaryota; kingdom Metazoa; phylum Arthropoda; class Insecta; order Orthoptera; family Acrididae; genus Schistocerca; species Schistocerca piceifrons. Next base: position 2,214,491 of record NW_025727757.1, read on the forward strand.
CCCCGTCCTTTCCTAATCCGATGAGACCGATGACCTCGCTGTCTGGTCTCCTTCCCCTCACAACCCATCAAACTCCAACATTAATAAACACAAACCTCCAGGCTTACCCACACCTATTGCTACGCTACAGGTCAGTCTGTCTTCATAACCAACATTTCACAGCAAAATGGACAGACGTGCCTATAAATCACACTGACAAGTATTTATTGGTAAATACACATCAAAAACATATGCGTACCTGACATGTAAAACGAAAGGAGAACCGATTTTTCATTATTTACTCACAGTATATGTCACATTTTTTTAACATTCCTTTTAAATTCACGAGGCAGCTATATTTACCTGGGGAATCTGTAACTTATACTGTTGGAAATTGCATATCATCAATGCTAAAACACACAACCTTCCAGCCTGATATAGACCTTTGTGATTAGGTCCAGGTTAGTCTGCAATCGCCACATAAACCTCATTGCTGTATGGACTGACAGACCAATAAAACACTCTGACAAGTATTTATCAGTAAATACACAACAACAAAAATTTGCGTAACTGACAACTAAAACAAAAGGAAAACAGAATTATCATTAATTACTCACAGTGAATTTTACATTAATTTATCATTGACTTTAAATTCACAAGATGACAATATTTACTGGGGTGGGGGATCTGTAATTTCAACTGTTGACAACTGCACATCATCAATGTTAAAAGACACAACCTTCTAACCTGAGCTAGACCCTGAGATTTGCTACAGGTTGGTCTGTCATCACCTCCTAAGCTTCAGGGCAAGATGGACAGTCTGACCAATGAAACACCCTGACAAGTATTTAACAGTAAATACACAATAAAAAAATTTGAGTAACTTACAGCTAAAACAAAAGGAGATCAGAATTTTCATCATTTACACACAGTGTATTACACTTTAATTTATCAAACCTTTTAAATTCACACTATGACACTATTTACCTGGAGATGTGTAATTTCTACTGTTGGCAGTTGCATAACATCAACGTTATTACACACAACCTTCCTGCCTGACGTAGTCCTTGGGCTTTGCTACAGGTTAGTCTGTCATCACTACCATACTTCTGGGCATGATAGACAGCCAGACCAATAAAACACTCTGACAAGTATTTCCCAGAATATACACAACAAACAAATTTGCTTATCTGACAGCTAAATCAAAAGGAGAACAGACTTTCATTATATACACACAGTGCATATCACATTTATTTATAACTTGATTTAAATTTACAACACACAATATTTAATTGGGAGATCAGTAATTTATACTGTTGGCTATTCCATTTCATCAACATTAAAACACACAAGGTACCAGCTTGACCTAGACCTTGGGCTTTGCTACAGGTTAGTTTGTCATCACCTACTAAACTGCAGGGCAGAATGGACAGACTAGCCAATAAAACACTCTGACATGTATTTATCAGTAAATACACAACAAAAATTTTACGTATCTGAGAGGTAAAGCATTAGGAGAACAGACTTCCATTATTTCCTCACAGTGCATTTCACATTTATTTGTTGTTGTTGTTGTTGTTGTTGTTGTTCTGGTGGTCTTCAATCCTGAGACTGGTTTGATGCAGCTCTCCATGCTACTCTATTCTGTTCAAGATTCTTCATCTGCCAGTACCTACCTACAACCTACGTTCTTCTTGATCTGCTTAGTCTATTCATGTCTTGGTCTCCCTCTATGATTTTCACCATCTGTGCTGCCCTCCAATACTAAATTGATGATTGCTTGATGACTCAGAACATGTCCTACCAACCAATCCCTTCATCTAGTCAAGTTGTGCCGTTTTCATTTCACAACACAACAATATTTAACTGGGATGTCTGTAATTCCTACTGTTGGCAACTGCACTTCATGAACATTAAAACACACAACCTTCCAGCCTGACCTAGACCTTGGGCTACGCTACAGGCTAGTATATCAATACAACCAAAATTTCAGTGCAGGATGGACAAACAGACCAATAAAACACTCAGACATGTTTTTGTCTATAACTACAGGAGAGTTAAATTTAGGGTATGAGCCAGCGAAAACAAGAGGAGATTACAATTTTCAATATCTAGTCGCAGTGTTTATACATTTATTTTTCACCACATTTTAAATTCACATAATGAAATTTTGGACCTGTAAGATCAGTAAGTTCTACTGTCTTCATTTGCATAACATTAACGTTAAAGCCCACAACCTTCCAGCCTCACCGACACCTTCTGCTCTGCTACAGAGCAGTGTGTCATCACATCCAACAATTCAGGGCAAGAACTACAGACAGACCAATAAAACACTCTGACAAGTATTTATCAGTAAAAAGACAACAAAAAATTTTGTATCTGACAGCTAAAACAAAAGGTGGACAGAATTTTCATTATTTACTGTCAGTATATTTCCCATTTATTTATCATTGCTTTTAAATTCACAAGACAACAATATTTACCCCAGCCTGACCTAGATGGTTCAAATGGCTCTGAGCACTATGGGACTTAACAGCTGAGGTCACCAGTCCCCTGGAACTTAGAACAACTTAAATCTAACTAATCTAAGGACATCACACACATCCATGCCTGAGGCCGGATTCGAACCTGCGACTGTAGCGGTTGCACGGTTCCAGACTGAAGTGCCTAGATCCACTCAGCCACACAGCCGGCCATGACCTAGACCTTGGGCTACGCTATAGGTTTGTCTTTCATGAGAACCTAAACTTCTGAGCAGGATGACAGACAGACGAATAAAGCATTCGGGCAAATTTTTATCAGTAAGTACAGGACAGACAATTTTGGGGTACGGGCCAGCTAAAAGAAGATGAGTACAGAAGTTTCAATATCTACCCACAGTGTATTTCACATTTATTTATCATCACTTTTAAACTCACATAATGACAATTTGTACCAGGAAGATCAGTAAATTCTAGTGTTTTCTTTTGCACAACATTAACGTCAAAACACACCACCTTCCAACCTCACCCTGACCTTGGGCTTTGCTACGGATTTGTCTTTCATCACAACCAACATTTCGTTACAGGATGGACAGACAGACCAATAAAACACTCGGAGAAGTATTTGTCAGTAACCTCACGAGAAAGAATTTTGCATATCAGACAGCTAAAACGAGAGGAGAAAAGAATTTTCATTATTTACTCATAGTGTATTTCACAATTATTTATCATCCCTTTTAAATTCACAAGACGACAATATATACTTGGGGAATCTGTAATTTCTTCTGTTGGCAATTGCATATCATCGACGTTAAAACGCACAACCTTCCAGACTGACCTATACCTTGGGCCGTGCTACAGGTTAGTCTTTCATCACAACCAAAATTTCAGGGCAGGATGGACAGACAGACTAACAATACACTCTGACAATTTTTTATCAAAAACTACACGTTCACATATTCAGGCTCCTGTCCTCGGTGCGATAGCAGTGTGAATGAGTAAGAGTCTTTCTGTATTTGATGATATGTGTGGTAGTTTGTAAGATTTAATTGCCAGCACAATATGGCGAACTGTGTAAAATAATGGCTGGAAGTATCCACTGCAGAAGGAAAAAGGGCAGACAGTGCTTTGATACCAGCGGCATCATTAATTCTATGAGTAAATTCGATTAGATGCGATCATAATGCTCGATTCATTCACATCCTTTGTGCAGGGATATAGGAGCCTCTACATAGCGAAGGGGACGTTTGTGTGTGCTGAAAGCAGGAAGAGAAACCTCATTAGGTCCGCAAGGGAGGCTGCATTCGATGTTATTCTGCGCTATTTTCCTACACAGATTCTATTAGGGCAAGAATTTCCGTGCATACAAGCTGACACATCAAGAAAGAGAGCGTTAACTACTTATGGGACACTATACAATTTCCGTGAGGTCATCTCGGTTCTTATTTTTACATAATCATGTGACATGAGTATAAGGTTGAGAATGTTGTTAGATGTGCTTAGACAGTGATCTATTTCCAAACAAGGAGAACGCTCTTACTATTAAGGGTGTTTTCAGAAGCGTGCCACCTTGTGGCGCCTGTGCTTTGAAAATAGGTCTTCGCTCCCGTACGATCGCAGCATCAGCGGCGCCAAGGCGACCACGCATTTGGAGAGAAATTTCTCAGGTGTGTCAAGTATGATGGGGATGCTGCCACCGCATGCGTGCGGGACCCGAACCCCAGATCACGTAAGATTCTTACGTGATCTGGGCCCAAACGGACACCTGTGTGTGGTTTGACAACTGACGGCGGGTTGGCCCATGGACGCCACAGAGATGCTGTGGCGGCCGCGGCCGAGGAGGTGTCGGGGCCGCGGGCTTCAGTGCCCGAGTGTTCCATTTGAATTGCGTTCAGATTTCTACTGCACGATCTCTCACGTCAATAAGCGCGTCACACACACACGTCACGAGCAGTGGAACAGCAGTATCTGTGACATCGGTATCCACGCGTCAGAGGTGTCCCATTAGAATGGCGATAGAGAGAAAGCTGTTGAACAGATGGGAGGGATGATAGCACCATCCGATGCCGGTACTGTGTACTATCTCAGTTGTGCTCTGGACCTCGTGGCAAACACACCGGGTGGCGGTAGTGCCTCAAATTGATTAAGTAATGACTGGTGCAGGATTTCGACATTTGGTGATTAGCAAGCATGTTTGCAGAGTCTTTTAGTGATTCGCATGTCTGTAGGCTGTGTGACGTGACCCCAAGCTTGTCAGAGCGTGTTTTTTGTACCAGTGTAATAAATATACTCCATCCCTAAATAAATTGTTCCAAAATAAATGAAGTACACTCCTTGCTTTCTTCACCATCCCAGTGCAGGCTCAGTCCTTCTCCCACGAATCCCTAGGAGGAGGTGGCAGTTGGGTGACTGAGGTTAGTCCAAGTGTCCTTTCTTTCCCGCCATTTTCTTACGGTAGCAGAGGTAGCCCAATTGACCTCTCTTCCCGCCAAAATTCAAACCTCCCACCAGCTCCTAGGATGAGGTGAGAGGTTGGTGAAGGTAGTCCAAGTGTCCTTTCTTTCACATCATTTTCTTAGCCAAAATTCAAACTTGGCGCCAGTTCCTAGGAAGGGGTGGCGGTCGGGTGGCTTAGGTTACTGGAGGTAGCCCAAGTGACCTATCTTCACGCGATTTTCTTGGCTTAGTAGATTTAACTGTGGTCTGATGAGTTATCCTCTTTTAATTTGAACTTCCCGCCATGTTGGTGATGGAGGGGTGTGTGGTACTCCCCCGCCAAAATTCAAACGTCCCGCCAGGGGGGTGTGACGGGGCTTCTGACACTTGCGTCATCAGTCACGTCACGGACGTCATTTGGGGTGACCTACTTTGGGGCGACGTCCTGTTCTGGGGTGACCTACTTTGGCGCGACGCCGGCCTTGGGGTGATGTCCCCCTTGTCCACCTACTGGCAGGATGTTAGAAAAGGAATTATGAGAAAAATCTGAGTCCAATCCAAGAATTTAAATTATTGTATTATTATGCGAGTGCATTCTTATGTTTAAAATGTTTGTTGAAAGCCGTGTGTCACCAGTTTTCCGTTTTATTTATCAAGAAATGATGCCTGGTTTGCCTACTCCCTATTCTTCGGTAATACTATCACTTGCCCCTCTCCCCCACCCAATTCCACTAGTTTATATCGTGGGTACGCCCTTCGATTTCACATTCATGGGGACAAACCGTGAGGATAAGGAGTCGTTTGAATAAACAGAGGTTATTCACCAAAACAGATTCTCAGAGCAAAAGAATATTCTCTGAGAACGCTTGCAGATTCCTATGAATCAAAAATTGGAAGCGTATTCTCTGACGAGAGAGTTTCATCCCCACTTCCTCCCCACCTCCCTGAGAAGGTTCTCTGTGTGTGTCGCCTGCCGTGTCACGCACAGAACGCACACCTAACGTCAGACTTCATTCAGCTCGCTCAAACAGGCAAACCATTCAGTGTACGAAGATGGGACTGGCCTCAGTGTGTTCTGTAAAGAGTTGCACTATGTTTCGATTTCACTTTTACTTGGGACAACGAACTGTTCAGACGATTAATGACAATTTAAAAAAACGCGTTTTCTGTGATCTTATCGAATTAACGATATGCGGGAACCTCTTCTGTTACTGAAGTTAGGTGAACACATTATGTGAATGAAATCTTAAAATTACACGATTTTTCATCTACTCCAAACCAGAACTGTGGTAGAGTTTTCTAACACGAGATAATTTTGGTTAAATACGACGCGGAATGGTGTGCTCGCGTGTCAAGGACGCAAGCGATCGACCGTGGGGTTCGTTACGAGAAACAGATCGCTAGGTTTGTAATCAACCAGCTATCAATTTTTCAGATCCGCCTATATTTTTAATGTAACAAGACATAAGATTTATGCTGTGAGAAGACATGATGATGAATATCCGGAAATGTCAGCGGCACAGTTGTTCTGCTGACAGACCGCAGTAATAGTTTCAAAAACAAACTGAAATCATACCTCCTTCTCAACTCCTTCTATACCATAGATGAATTCTTGAATATGAGTACATAAATCTGGAGATATAATATATGCATTTTGTGCCATTTAAGGGAATGGTATAGATAATAGAAATATTTAAGTATAACACTACAATTTAAACAAAAAAAGACTTGTTTCCTGTGCACATTTCTTATGCATTTGACATGTTCCACATAATAACGGTTTTCCATGCTATTGATCAATGGAATACACAACTAACTAACTGTGTATACCAAAGTCTTCTCGTGCATCACTTTGAAAAAAATGTTGTAATATTCACTTCGTTTGGAAGGTCTCCCCTCTTTTTTTTCATGATTTTCTCGAAGGGAATTCGCCAGGCAGGTGCCGTTTTTTATTGCAAAACCCATATAAGCTTCTACAGTTTCTTTCTTCTGTATTTCTTCGGGTTACGTATACCTTCTTGCCTTCCAGGCAATGTAAACTCTGACTTTACTGCCAAAAAGTCGGTAAAAATTAACCTCAACAGAACTTACTCAAGTCGATGTATGATTCAGAGATCACTTCAAAAAACGGAGAATGTTCTCGGTTCGTGAGTAGCTCCTCTAGTTTCACTGATACGAAATCGGAGCATGTTCTTTGTTTTGAGCGACTTCCCCCACCCCTTTACTCAAGCTGAGGACGTTCTCGGGTGGAGTGTATCCTCTGACTCGCTTTATTTGTGCGAACCTGGGAGTGTTCTCCAAAATTTAGAATATAAAGTAGACTCTCCGTTTTATTCATACGACCGAAGGTCTCGATTTTGTATGTTGCACCAAACCATCATGACGCACACTCAGTGAGGTAATTCGGCTCAGAAATTTTCCCACTGGTTGGTGGCAAATATTGGGCTTGCAACAATCTGTTTCAGAAATTGTTACGTTATTAACTCTGCAGCTGCAAATCGAAATGTATAATTCTATCCCAAATACAGCAACACTGCTTGTAACCAACGTTTACCCCACATGATGCAGTGTACTTTTTTCTGAGGTTTATACCTTATACATGTGAATTTGTGAGGGCTTTTGGCAGAATCGCGTGGTGCCAAGACTTACTTAGGGCATTTTCAATTAATGGGGCCCAACACTATATTGTCAATCGGCCGAAACGTTGTGTTACATAGTGCTTGCATGTTTATTTCTGTTTCATTTCTCTTTAATCTTCTCTACTCCCACTTTGGGTGGAATATGACTAAGTAAGTTCCACCAAGCTTAGCCCGAATTACGCACAAATTATCTCCTGTTTTTTAATTTACGATTTCCCAAGACCATTTACAATTAATTTTCAAAGTTACTAAGACCCCACGTCGTGATTAAAGAGAAAGCGCATAATCCATTTGGAGTTGTGAATAATAACAAATCCAACACCACATTGCATTCCAGCATTGCCGATGGGGCGCCACGAACTTGTAAGTCAGTTTCAGCCAGGTATCCAGATACTTTTGATCACACTGTGTATGTGAAGGCATCGTCAAGATTTATTGAAATTGATGTCCCAACGTGCAGATAGTGCAAAATCGTCTAAATCTATGACAGCCAGGTAGGAAATGTGTTGTCCAGTCATTAAACAATCGAGCCACAGAATGAACATCAGTACAGTAGTTACATGTGTAGTGAATTTGATCTGAAAATATGCTATGGAGGATACTGGTAGACATGGCCAAAGGTGTATAACATGTTGGACAATCCATGTTCACAGGAAGATCATAGGTACATAAAATAAAACATCTTTGGAAGAACTATGTTATCAGTGAATACATTTATAAATAAATACATCTTTGGAAGAACAGTGTTATCTGTGACCACAAGGTGTAAACAGTATGTTTGTAGAAGAAGAATATGGTATCATTCGGAAAGGAATACCCACGTCGCATGCAGATTTAAATGAGAAACACGTCCATATGTCATACATACCATGCTACAGAGAATTGCGAAAGTTTGCCATTAAAATATTTTTCGTTGTAACCAATATGTTGCAGAACACTATAGTGTCAGGCCTATGGCCTGAATGTCAAAGTTGATAGTGTAATGAATGAACATATTAGCAGCTCGAATTCGTGCAGTCTCTGCTAATTCAGTTCTAGCGAGATGAGAAGCCAAGATAACGTGCAGTACTGCACTGGTGTTAAGGATACGAATTACATTGGCACAAGGACGATAAAGATGCCCTATTTAATGATATATTAACAGAAAAAACAATGAATAAATTCTAGTGTCCGATTTCACCCTCGGCTTTGACCACAGAATGAGGATTCAGATGCACAGAATTTATTTTCTGTTGTCGATATACACTGCCACCGCGGACATATGATGTTGGGGCGGCGTAGGTTTCTCCATAAAACGTCCTATAAATTTTGATTGTGGCCATGTCGTTAGTACAGATAGATTCCCTTCGTATGTGTTGTGTATTTGGGACAGGTGTTTTGTAGACACCTTATCAATTTGCATTTGATACCTAGAATAAATTATTCTCAGAGCTTTGATGAGCAAGATGAGCTGGCATCACGTCACAGCACCGTCACATCAGCTTGTATTCACCACTGTCTCTCACGTCATGTAACATCAAATCGCTTAGTCCGTGTCAGAGTGTAGTATTGCAACTGAGGAACTACGGTTATTAATGGCCAAACCAAACCTCATAATGTATGTTCTTGGTCAGTTATGTTTGTTGAAATGCTGAGACGTGGAGCAATATTTCAAAACATCGACATTTCTGTGTTATGAAAAAGAGGGCGTCTGTTCTGTTATTGTCATACCTGAATAATTTGCTTCCAGATATCTCACATTCCTTGTGTTAAAACATCTAGTGGAAATAACTCTAAACATTTACAATTTGCCACGAAAACGAAGTACAATAATTCAATGAAGATTAAGAAGATGCAAAAACACAATATCCACTATCTATACAACGAGTAAGCGCGGCAAAATAGGTTAACTTACGATGACAGCAGACGATGATACCGTCGACACTTCCTTCCTGGGAAACCTTGGCCTGCCTTGACGTGACGTGACGTGACGTGACGGTCTGTTGATGACTTGTCTGAAAGCCGCCATTTCAAATGCATTGTGGAATGTTATGACTCGACATTACACGACTTGACGGCCAAGGTGAACTGGTCTTAAAAAGAGTCATCCTGAGATCATGTGACAATTTCAGTTTAATGTTGACAGCATGCGTAGCACGCGGTACACACTCCAGAGATTTTTCTACTTTGTGGCTTTGACCGACGTCATATCTGAGTCACAGACGCTACTTAGAGGCGTCATCTGAAGGCAATGAGGTTTATTCCTAAATCAGAGAAGGTATCTCAGAAAAGAAAGATAATACACACACATACAATAACATCCCATTGCAGCTCACGCGATTAATTACATTGTTGAAATTGGGGTGACAGAAAAGAAAGTAACAACATAAAAAACATACATGCATTAAATAAATTATTGTCACAGTTTACACGAGCAAGTGAAAGAACCATAGACGGCCTTCAAAGTCCATTGCAATATCACTCGTAGTAAACTCGTAATCTACATCTACATGCTGGCCGCTGTGGCCGAGTGGTTCTAGGCGCTTCAGTCCGGAGCCGCGCTGCTTCTACAGTCGCAGGTTTGAATCCTGCCTCGGGCATGCATGTGTGTGATGTCCTTAGGTCAGTTAGGTTTAAGTAGTTCCTAAGTCTAGGGGACTGATGACCTCAGATGTCAAGTCCCATAGTGCTTAGAGCCCTCTACATCTACATGGACACTTCACATATCACACTTACGTGCTTAGCAAAGGGTTCTTCGAACCACCTTCACAATAATCCTCTATTATTCCAATCACGAACAGCGCGCACAGAAACGAACACCTATATTTTTCCGAGCGAGTTGTGATTTCCTTATTTTATGATGATGATCGTTTCTCCAGATGGAGGTCGGCGTCAAAAAAATATTTTCGCATTTGGAGAAAAAACTTGGTGATCGAAATTTCGTGAGAAGTTTCTAGAACAACGAAAAACACCTTATTTTTAATGATGTTCGCCCGAAATTCTGCATCACGTCTCTCCCCTATTTCTCGATAGTACTAAATGTGCTGCTCTTCTTTGAACATTCTCGATGTAGTCCGTTAATTCTATCTGGTAGGGATCCCACCCCGCACAGCAGCGCTCCAAAAGCGGCCAGACAAGCATAGTGTAGGCAGTCTCTGTAGTCGATCTGTTGCATCTTCAGCCAGTAAAACGCAATCTTTGGTTCGCTTTCCCCCACAACATTTCCTGTGTGTTCTCTCCATTTTATGTTGTTCATAATTGCGATTCCTAGGTCTAACTATATCTGGATCCCGCTCCAGCTACTGCCAGGTCTGGGTGCTGACGAGTCCTCTTCATTTGGCTCGGTCCTCCCACCGCTTTTCTTCCTCCACATGCTGCCAGGTCACAACTGTCCTTTCCACAGATATTCTCACTCCCGTTTTCCACCGTGTTCTTGGGCGCCCTCTAGGTCTTTTTCCATCCATCTTTAGTTCTTCCATAATTTTGGGGAGTCTCTGCCCACACACCTCTTAACATGCTCGTACCATCTTAATCTCTTTTTCCTGTTTCTTCTCTCATGCATTCTTGTTTAAGGTTCTTTCTGATATCTACGTTCCTTACTCTGTCCATTCTTGTTTTTCCCTAAACTCCTCTGAGAAATTTCATTTCCCCTGCTTGCAGTTTGCTCCAGTCCCTTCCTGTCATTACCCATGTTTCTCCTCCATAGGTAACAATAGGGAAGCATTAACTCTCATACATAAGGAGTTTTGCTTTTTCTGAAACTTCATTATTCCAAATCAGGTGTTTTATTGTTTAGTAGAAATTACCTCCCTTCTGTAACCTCCTATTAATTTCGTTTGTTATTCTTCCATCACTAGACATTTCATTCCCTAAATAAGTGAAACTGTCTACCATGTTGAGTAATATATCCATTGATCCCTCTGTCTCTTCCAGATACCATTACTTCACTCTTATCTTTATTTATTTTTAATCCATACCTTTTCATTATTTCCTTCCACACATCAAGGTGTAACTGTACATGTGCCTCTTTATCGCCCCATATTACCATATCATCTGCAAAAATCATCTTTTTGTCTTTTTCTTTTACTATATCTTTAACTGCCCTATTCATTTCTCCATCACAGCATTAAAAAGTGCAGGAGATAGAATACTTCCTTGTTTAAGTCCTTGTCTTATTTCGAAGTATTCAGAGTTCCCTAATGATGTTCTAATTCTATAATTGTGTCCTTTGTACATTGTCTTCATTACATTAATTTATCCATCTTCTATATCTATTTTCTTCATTTCTTACCAGAGTCTTTCCCCGTTAACGGAGTCATATGCCTTTTCTATGTCGATAAAAACAATTATCACCCTTTTGTTATATTCCCAACTTTTTTCCATCAGTTGGCAGATAGAAAATATTAGGTCGATTGTGCTTCGTCCTTTCCTAAACCCATGCTGTTCCTCACTCAGCTCCTTTTCTAACTTTCACTTATTCGATTTAGTAAAATTCTTTCAAAAATCTTGGCTATATGACTCATACGGGTTATTCCTCTGTAGTTTCTTACAAAGCATTTTATTGCCATTTTTTAAGATGGGAACAGTGTCTCCTCCTCTCCAATCATCAGGTACTTACTATTTTACACTTTGAAGGGTGTGTATCGTGCCACCACTTATCGGGTCTTCATGAAACTATGAGGGCTCAAGCGGAAGTATTCCACGATTCCCCACAACATATTCCTCATTTCTTTCAAGCGAAACTGGCGGAGGAAAACAAATGTGCTGCATTAGTTACTTAACGCCTCTGGTTAACCCTAAATTACAAATACTGTAATTACTCCGAAAGTACTAACTAGATTTTGAAGAGCGAAATGCTGTAGACTTGGTCTCTTTCAGAACTACGATACTAACAGCAGAAACTACAACAGTCCTATTGCAAAAAGCTAAATTGATACCGATATCCCTGCGATTAATATAACTATGAAAAGAGACTATACGTCGTTCACTGAAGCCTTTGTCACAGTGTTTAATATGGGGGCAAATCGTATTACAGTATCTTAAACGAGTCCAGAAATATGACTTGTGGTGCTCAGCTGTATCACTGTGTGTCTTGGGATGAATGATCAGTGTGCTACAGGTGGCTTCACTCGCTTTATGGCCGTCTGTCTACTGCTCCACATGTGAGCGATCGCTCGGTGATTGAAGGCAAAGTGACTCTGGCCCCGGAAAGCTACAGCCTCTGTCATTTAATCACTAACACGTATTATGCACTTTGCTTTCAAATCCTCACGATACAAAAGACAACTAAAAGATCCAAGGTCTGCGGAGTACATGACATCCCCTCAGAGTCACTAAGATGCTTGGCTACGCCAGCCAGGATAAAACATTCCCCCCCTGGTGTGCAAGACATATGAGGCAAGCAACGTATCCTCAGAGTTCAAGAAGAATGTAACGATTCCTGTCCCAAGGGATGCAGGTGGTTACAGGTGTGGAGACAACGAAACTTCACTTACCCAGCCCTCCTTAATTCAGATATGTCGCTCATCTGAGTAACTATATAGTATTGGATACTGCAGAGGGAACAATCGACGGTGACAAACATTAAATTTAAATACAGCCACTGGCATACAGGGATCCAAGCGCAGTGGCAGTTAACAAGTCAACATCGAGTTGTGTAGTTTCCTCTATTGGTCCATCTGTTGTGAGTATAGAGGGACATCAAAGAGAAGGAACGTGCTTATGTACACGGTCAACAAGATAGTTGTCTTGCAGAGGATAGATAAAGTAGAAGTGTTGAACAAAATTTTTGTTTAATTTGTTGTTGGAGCTTCAACGATGTCACATAGGAAGAGGAATCGGAAAGAAATTGAACACCTTTGTTTCGAAATGGTGAGTCCTTATGGTGATATTACTTCCTTTTGTTCGTCTACGGCCAATGTAAACAATTCGGCAGGGACACCTGTGTGGTCCTGATGAGCACAAACAATGTACGAATACGTCTAAAATTAAATCCACCGGTTATTTCACTGCATAAAAGCCATTGTACTTCTTCTGTATCTTAGCAAAATTTAAGTGAAAATAACTTACAATTTGTGTGTTGCCATGAAAATAAATTTAACATGTTTTAATGGCATTTAACCAATGTCTTCTAACTGTTTTTTTTCATTTCCTGGTTACCCCTGTCCCACCTACACACACACCTGCGTCCACACGACTGCTCTGCAATTCACACTTAAGTGCCTGGCAGAGGATTCGCCGGACCGCCTCCGCACTCTGTCTGCACCGTGCCTTTCTCGAACACCAAGTGGATAAAACGACCACTTAAATGTGGTGTGTTGTCTCTTAGTTTACCACGGTGATCATTTCTCCCTGTGTAGGTGGGCGTCAACAAAATATTTTCGCCTATCATATCCGTGTCACTCTGGCCCTATATCGCGATAACACGAAATGAGCTGCCCTTCTCTCACATTTTTCTGTGTCTTCCGTCAGTCCTATCTGGTAAGGGTCCTACACTCCACAGCAACACTCCAGGAGAGAACGGACGAGTTTCGTGTAGGCATTCTCTTCACAAGACCTGCTGCATCTTGCAAGTGTTCTGCCAATAAACGCCGACTTTAGTTAGCCTTTCCCGCAACATTATCTATGTGATGGTTCTAGTTTAAGTTGTTCGTAATTGTAATCTCTAGGTATTTAGCAGAATTGACGTCCTCCAGATTTGTGTGAGTTATAGTCTAACAGAAAACTACCGGATTCCTTTTAGTACCCGTGTGGATCGTGTCAACTGCCGCTTCTCGCATCAGACAGATATTTTGTACTTTGCAGCTTCGTGTGGCGAGAGTTTCAAATTGAAAACTTTTGTTTATCGTAACTTCACACAAACGGATTTTTTCCGATAGCGTGAGAGGTGTTGAATTCTTGGGCAGCATTTATACTTGCTTTGGACACCCCTGATGTAGATTAACGACAACAGTGGGCGCTGTAACACATTCTTGGGTAACGCCAGGTAGGACACCTGTTTTAGTCGATGACGTCTCGTCATTTACTGCGAACTGTGACCTTTCTGACAGGAAATCACGAATCCAGTCGCTCAACTTGGACGGTACTCCGTAGGTGTGTGTTCCAGAATCCTATAGCAAATTGACGTCAGTGATATGGGTCCGTAATTCAGCGGATTATTCCTGTTCCCCTTCTTGTGTAATGGTGTGACATGTGCCACTTTCCAGTCTTTAGGTACGGGTCTCTCGTCGAGCAAGCGATTGTATACGATTGCTGAGTACGGGGCAGTTACATCTGGAAACTAACTGGTGTACGATCTGGACCTGAGGACCTGCCCTCATTAAGTGATTTAAACTGCTTAACTACTCTGAGGATCTGGACTTCAAAGTTTCTCATATCTGCAGCTGTCATTGACTCTAATTCTGCAATATTTACTTCATCATCTTCGCTGAATTTGGGAAACCGCTTTCAGTGACTGTCATAGGAAACATCAGAATTCCTATCGCAGAGTGTGGGTGGTGGCTGTGTCTTTGGGCTGGTGTACTTTTACTACGACCTGATTTTCTGCCAGTTTTCGAGACACACTTTCTTTGTGGGAACTATTAGATTCATCTCGCGTAGAATTCCACGCTAAATTTCCAGCTCCAGTAAGGACATCGCCAGTCACGATTTTGCGCTTTTTCTGTCTTGCGATGTCGGTACCACACTTGGTAGTTTTCATGCACCAACAGAGTACCTGTCAAGTGAAGATGTCCACGACCCTAATTATTAGAAAAGGCAGTTAGTCCTGAGTACACATTACATTTTTACCGTTTCTGTTTGATCAATGTAAACGGTACCTGAATCGTCTGATAAAGAATAGTGCCATCAAAAGTATGTGAAGAAAGCCGGGAGAGAGGTCGGACAATTTACACCAAATAGCTGAAAGGGTTGTGACTGAGACGATACCTCAAAGTAACTTGTACAAAAACTTTATGATGCAGCCATGTTAAAATCTCAAGCACTTTGGAATTACTATAAAGGTCCCCTAAAGCTTGGGAAACTTATCTAGAATCGACTGGAAAATCCCCTACTTATCCATGTCAAAGACGATGGAATACACAACATAACCACAGGACCTGTGCGAAACACGCTCGATGTTACAGTTTTAAATAATGTCAGAATTTCGAATAAGTTTAGTCATTGGTATAAGGGTACTTGTAGGAATAAGAGGAAATATTTTTAAAAACTAACCGAACGACATGAAATAATAATCGTGGATTATGTATGATACTTTCATGTTTCCAGAAATGTGTTTTGCATTCGGACTGTTTGTCCCGGTTTGTACGAGTGGCAGAGGTCAGGGACTGTCAGTGCATCCACGTAACCTGTAACTTCCTCTCGGGAGGCATTTTCAGTTACAGTAAGCACGTTAGATCATGGTGGCTGTAGGTAAATCAGAATTGAAGGTGGCAATGGCAGATATGTCTGTCGTTTGAGAAGGTATACTCGATTAGGAAAGTCAACTTGTACAATGGCAGATATAGCGGATAACTGCAGTGGCCACACACATTATCTGTGACAGTGCTGTATACAAACGGTCCAGTTAATAAGTGCTTTACAACAAATAAAATTATTTTTGTAACAAGGTGGTATGAAGAGGGAGACTGTTATTCCTGTTTAATAACTTAGCTTCGTAGATTATAGATGCTCGCCATCCACGATACCCTTTTGCGTGTGACAGTTGAAAGTGTCCTTTATGCTAAATTTTCCGCAAGTAGCAAATTTTAGTGCAATACTAATATGGAATGACAGAAGCCGGTTAAAAAACTTTCTAACGATACCTCATTTACCCCCGTACGATTAGTATGTGTTGAGAAAAAGAGATGTTGGCTTGTCTACTAGTATGAAAAATAGGCCTTAATTTGAGGAAGAAAATTCTTAGGGTTTACGTTTGGAACACAGTTTTATGTGACCGTGAGACACGGACTGTCTGAAACCCAGAACAGAACAGAATAGAAGCATGTAAGACGTGGTGCTACAGAAGAATGTTGATAATTAGGTGGACTGATAAGGTAAGGAATGAGGAGGTTCTCAGCAGAGTCGGCGAGGAAAGGAATATATGGAGAAAACAATGACAACAAGAAGGGACAGGATGGTAGGACAGCTGTAAAGACATGACGGAATAACTCGCACAGCACTAGAGGGAGCTGTAGACGGTAGAAACTGTAGAGGAAAACAGAGACTGGAGTACACCCAGCAAACAGTTGAGGACCTGGGTTGCCTGCGCTACTCTGAGATGGAGAGGTTGGCACATGAGACGAATTCGTGGCGGACCGCATCAAACCAGTCAGAAGAGTGATGAGTGAAAAAATAAATAAATAAACGGTACGTAGTGTCGAATAGTGCTGAACAGAGCGATGATGATGACTTAATTACAATGACTCAGAAACGTCAAGATGTTATGAAACGTCCCCTTTGAACAATTCTTACAAGACTGTCCTTAAACTGACATACAATATTTTTAGCGCAACGCAATCTGACTTTCAAAATTCCCTACAAAAGAATGGCCCTGACTAACATTAAACTATACCTTTCACAAATCACTTACCTCACAAAAATCTTCGCTGCTCAAGCTACTGCAATACAGCGAGCGCCACTACTGCCAGCTAAATAAAAGATTCAAACTATGGAAGGCACTAACTACTGATAGGGATAGTTAGCAAATGAAAGATATTAATAGAGAACAAACAATGTATTTACCTTGATATCATCATATATAAATATAGCACTTCATGACAAAGTTCAAATCTCCGCCATCTCTCTCTCCACATCCACCACTGCTGGCGGCTCACCTCCAACTGCGCAACGCTATGCGCTGTTCACATCCAGCTGCCGCTGCCCAACACTACAATGGCAGACAACAATGCAAACTAGCCACCGACTGCACACAGCACAGCCAGTGATTTTTATACAAAGGTGGCGTTACCAATAAAAAAACCTAAACACCCTATTTACATAGAGAAAACGTAAACAGCCTACTTACATAGAGAAAACATAAACAGCCTACTTACATAGCCCCCATGCTCCCCACAAAAAATTTTACAAATTTTTTTTTTTTGGGCAGAGGCCAATAATGATTTGATAAAATTTTTCGTAATTATAATAACAAAGAAATCAAATGCACACACTTATTGATATTATGTTGGTCAAAAGCTCAAATTTTCTCACAGTCTATAAAGACAGTCCTGATCATTCACCACAGTGAAACTGCCGTTTCTTTTCTCAAAGTCTGAGCAGTAAAAGACAATGCACACAGAAGTAGTGGATTTCCATGCCGTCTTGAAGAAGTAGTGTTGTCCTTCCAACGGAAAGACATTGCTGACTCTTGACATGCTGACAGGTAATGGGCCACAATGGAGCAAACCCACAGCAGAGTCATTCGAAGTTTTGACGAATATTGGTAGGTAGGTCATCACAGAGCAGACCCACTGGAGTCCTGGTACAGATTACGGTACTGGTGGGCCACCAGAGGTGCAGACCCACTGCAGTCCTTGTAGAAATAATGGTGTTGATGGGTCATCAAAGGTGCAGACCGACTGTAGTCCTTGTAGAGATGGCCAGCAGCCATCTGTTGCGATTGTGCAGGTGCACATTCACCATCAAAGAGTCTTGCGGAGAATATAGCAAGTCCATAAACCACCACTTGTGCACTCACAAAGTTTTTGAAATTGTTCTTAGAACCAGCAATGCTGTTATCCAGTCCCTTGCTGAATTATTAACACACGTGCAAACACTAACAGTCCCTACTTCTCACATATTGTCCATATACTATGACCAATAGAAATGTGTGCAGTGACATGTAACTAACAAGTTAATAATATCATGAACTGGTGACAATTACAATTTTATAACATAAGAATACAATTACAAAGGTACAAAATACATCATTAAAACATAACAATATAGATAACATTTGTAGTAAAACAGGCGTTACAAAAGAATAGAAATAAACATATACATCAGTGTTACAGGAATTATGACATGAGTACATACATAAAAGATCAGAATAACTTGCGAAACATCAACTTCACACATGAGCATTTAAACAGAATAAATAATGTGTAAGCATATTTATAAGGTAAAAACATATTATTAATGCCAATTATATTTGAGGATAACAGTATTCCTCATCATAGTGAATGTAGCTTAATATTAAAAGAAGAAAAAATTCTATGAAACTACACAGAGACAGGAAGAAAACAAATACACAAGGGTACACAAACCCATAGTGGGATAACACCAATAGGAAAGGACAGGGTTCGTTTTCAGTGTAGCATTTGGTACTGCAGTCCAACCCAAAACTTCACATATCTTTCCTCTTATTTCATCCTTTGTTTCCACCAAAAAAATCCTATCCAAGCATGCTTTCTGTATTTATTTCACATATTTCTTACCTCATTATTTATTTCCAAGAAAATCCTACCTATACCTGCTTTCTGTACGTTTTTCGTATAGATTCTCAATGCATTTCTTCCAATTCATCGCAACTCATTCTCTTCTATAGACTACCCCCTCTTAAGCTAACTTAAATCTACTGAGCTCAGATGCTAAACTAAGGGACGAGGCAATGCAGCATCACATAACAAATCAACACAAACAGCAATGCAAAAAAATGCAAATTAGCAAAGCTAGCAGCATAAATGAACAAAAGTCAAATTCAATAACACTATGCCTGGCAAACAGCAGCAACTTATACCTAAACATGACATAGCGCAAGCACAAAAAATATTACACTAAAATGGCCATGTCTAATACCTATGTCACATCTTAACATTAGAGTGAAGCATCACAATTTATTCTACAAAAGGAATTACCAAGTACTTGAAAAGAAAATTATGTGTTACTGTTATTAGTTCCTTCTTATTGTTCTTTCCTTTCCAAGTGCTCCTTTTTTTTAAAGAATGTGGATCATAAAATAATTATTTAATAGATCTGTTGACAGAAAGTGTTCACATTAGCAAATGCATTTCATTTTATAAAAGCAATGCTGCAACACAGCTGAAAAACAGGTATCAAATAAAATAAGCAATTACGCAAACCAAAGCATAAAAAATATCATTCGATAGTCATGTGACATTTCATAAGTTAGTAGAAATTCTCTCAACTCTCGTAGAAAGACGCTTGTCGTAATCAGGTGTGCAGATGTACGAATATTTCCCATCAATTCATAAGCATTTCAGTAATTAGCACAAAGTGCAAGTAATCATATGTTTTCAAGTAACGAGGGTGTCGCATTAGCGATGAAAGGCACACCCTAATGGCTTGTTCTCCAGGTGTTTGACACGTCCCACGTCCCCTTTTTTTTCTACCTGTGCCGCTGAAAAGGGCTCGCAATAATGGCTTTTTCTCCAGGCGTCTGACACAGCTGGGTGCCCACGACGCATTATGTGTAGGTGGTCCGTTAACTTTCTTACGGAAATATTTACGACAGCAGTTTCCGCTACAGAGACAGTCACATATAAAAATATTTCACAGCTCAAGAATTTGCGTTACAAATCTGTAGAAACAAAATGCTATTGATATAACAGTGTCCAAAAAAAATTTTCGTCTGCATTGTAATACATTCACGAATATACACACACATTTCATAACTCTTAAAGTACGTTTCTTGGTTTCCAACATCCTTTTCATAAATCAGAGTCCCTAAACACTACTCATTATTCCTTACCTCATTATACATATACATATTCGTCGACACTTCTTCAATATTTCATCATGAGAAATACGTAGCATAATAAACATTCCTCAACAACATAATACACATCGTCGTCGTAATAATAACATCATAACACTTCAGTCAAATCTCAAAATCGTCGTAACTTCCTCCAATAATTTCTAAGCCTAAAAAAATTCTCTGCTCATGTCAAAAGTGTCAGCTGCCTCAAACGTACTTTAAAAATCATGATCTCATACCAAATACATCATTCAAAGCTCTCATAGTATCACAATGATTCCGAAAAAATATGAACAGTTTACAAAGTACAGACAAAATACAATTTCGTAAGTGTGAAGTTATCCAACGGTGTAATTACGTAAACATCTGTCACTGATATAGTAAAATAAATGTTTGTCTCTCTCAGTTACATGATCAGATAGCTGTGTAATTATGTGTTAGAGAAATATGGTACCGATGTGTAAAGTTGTGTAAGCAAATACCATATTAGCTAGGGCTCCTTGTGGTTGCCACACACATGGTACACAAAGTAAGTGTGTACCCCCCTGAGGATAAATGTAATTATACCCTCAGGTGTTACAAATTACGGCAATGGAATGAAATGTATCACGGAAAACTTTCTTTGTAATTAAAAAATCTTTGAAAATAAGTGTTTTAAGTATAAGATTAATCACTCAAATGCGTGTCCTGTAGCGCTAAATGCGCATCTTGCTGTAAGATAATTCTGTGGAACTGTCGTAGTTATCGTCCTCTGTAAGCAAAGTTCTGCTAAAGTCAATGTACTTACCTCATGATACACAAAAGTGAAATGCTTTGCATATAGATATCTTAGTTATTACGCTTATTGCCGTGATGAAGAAAGTACTGTACAGTAACGTAATGTTGTGCCACGAAAAAGGCTGTCTCATTGTTGCTATACCACAAAAGTTACTACTAAAACATGTTTTTCTTTCCAGAAGAATTCAGAAAACCGTGCAGATATAAAACAGATACACCGCAAAAGCAACATTGTAAATTGTCACTCATTAGTAGCGTCGTGATAAAAATCGTGTAGCTGTCACATAAACTAACCTCTGTGTCATCTGGTATCTCTCAGAAAGCACTTTAAATTCAGAATGTATTTTCAAATAAACCAAAATGTTGCATTAAAATCTCATTAGCAGTACTGGTAAATGTTCTAAGCATGTGAGCCTTATAGTCGTTACGTAATCGTGCAACAAACAAGCAAGAATGTACACACACAATAACACTGTGACGTCTGTTTACTATAACAATGCATTCGTCATTTCTGTTTAAATAAGTTCTCTTGGTTCTTGATTGGATATTTAACTTCAAACATTGTTGTATATTAACAGATTCTAAGTCTGACAAAGCATATTAGTAATGTGAAGCGAAAAATTTTATGACAAAGACTAAGTTAAAAAGCAGATTATCTTTCAATAAACGGTTTTACATGTGAAATGTGGTGTAAACCTTTACTCTTCCTAGTACGCAGACTTTCAACTGCAAAGCAATTGTCATGTTTTACACGTCGGTAAGGAATGCTAAATCTTTTCTCAAGGTTCGCGTCTTTGTTATTTTTCTCTGTGCCAGCCGGCGCACGCGGCTGCCTGCGGTGCGAGTCATTGTCTGTCTCTTTGTTGCCGCGCGTCGTTACTGGGATTAGGAGGCCTAACTTCCACAAATTCGCCTTGCCGAGAGGGCCCAGCTCTGTTTAAAGCTCGCCAGTTCTGATGGAATTCAGGTCTGTCGTTACGATCATATCGTCTGTCGTCATGTCGGTAGATTCCATAGTTTCTTTCTTGTCGGTTAAGTGGTGGAGAATTTCTCCCTGAATTATCACTGCACAGTGGACCATTGCGTCTGAAGGTATTCTGTCTCCCGTGATAATAATAGTTCTGGTTGCCAAATTGTCTGTTTCTATGATTGTCTCTGTCATATTCATTACTATGGAAATGCGATCTTTGTCTGTAACTGTTATCCTGCCAGTGGTTGTCATACGGGTGGTGTCTGTTTTGGTCACGATTTGTGTTGTGAGAATAGCCTTGTCGTGTCCAGTTATTATTTCTTTCATCGCGGAATTGCGACGGATGCGACCTGTAGTTGTTGTGTTCCTGTTTTCGCATTACGCGATTGTCAGTGTCAATTTCTAGTTCTTGTAAAACTCCCTGAAATGCTTCAATGTCATCTTTGCAACGTCCTGCCAAAATAATATGTCGTAAATGTTCAGGTAATTTGATTAAGCAAATGCGGATGAGTTCTGAGGGGCTGTATGGGTTTGACAGGTACTGATTCTTGTGCAACATGTCTTCAAAGTATTTCACAAGACTGGAGAATTCAGATTGTTCGAAATGTTTCATCATTATGATACTATGTTTTACACGGTCTTGTGTGGCTTGAGACCAATATGCTGAGAGGAAGGCATGGTAAAACTCTCCTTCACTGTGGCAATCGTGAATTACCGATCGCATTCTTACAGCTGGTTCATTCTCTAAGTAGCCACACATAAATTCTAACCTGTGTTCCAACGACCAGTTGGGAGGAAAACAATGAGAGAATTGATGGAGCCATGCTTGTGGATGAATGTCGTTGGCAGAATTCTTAAACGTTTTGAATTTACGTGTAGTAATGAACAGCTTATAGTCAAAATCATCGTGTCGGCGAGTAGCATCTCGGTCATAGTTACGTCGTTTCGGCGGTTCCATCTCAAAATTCGGCGTACCTTGCCAACTTCTTTCACAATTTCCGAAGTGCCCTGTGTTGTTATTTTGTGTCTGTTCCGTATTTCTATGTCCCTCTTCCCATACTGGAGCGCGAGTGTCCTCTGAAATACGTAATTCTTGTACTACTTGTGCCAACTGATCTTGCACTTCCCGGATTTCTCTTTTGTACTGTGTATTGATTTGTTTTTGATTTTGTTTGAATTTTCTAATTTGTTCATACTCTTCTGTGTCAGTGAAGGCTACAGGTGTTGTGTCATTCAGATCATCATCTACCTTTGTAGATAAGTTAGTGAACTGATCTGAAAGTTCGGCTACTTTATCCGATAGTGAAATCATTTCCTCTGTATGTTTTTCTCAACCAAGTTTCAGAGTGTCCATTTGTGTTGCAATCGTGTCTACTGTGACCTTTAAGTTTTCCTGAGTTTTTGCAAGTTGCATAACCGAATCGGTAGATGCAACTGAGTCAATTTTAGCTTGCAAGGTGTTGTGATTTTCATGAAAAATAGTTTGCAGTTCTTTTATGGCTGCTTCATGATTCTGTAATGCATTTTCATGCCGCGAAAAAATAGGTTGGAAATGCTCACAAATTTGTGATTTTACGTCATTACAGACTTTTTGACATTTCGATTCAATGTTATGTAACTCAGTAGTTAAATCTTCACGCGTTTGTTCAAGAGTTTGTTCCAATGAGTCTAACTTTTGAAGCTGTTGCTGTGTTTGTCTCTGATTTTGTTCCATTGTGTCTAACTTTTTGAGATTTTGTTCCACTGTGTCTAACTGTTGCTGTGTTTGTCTCTGGTGTTGTTCCATTGTGTCTAACTTTTCAAGCTTTTGCTGTGTTTGTCTCTGATTTTGTTCCATTTGTTGCATTAATTGCAATAATAATGTATTAGTGTCTGGAATCTGTTTCTCTACGCTTTTCGGCAGTGCATTTGCACCGACAACATTCACATTTTGACAAGCAGAAAATGTGTCTTGACTTATTTGAGAAAACGGTGATGACCCAAAACCTGAATCTACAGTATTTGCGAAATTGTGTCCTGTCATTTCGGATTCCTGAGGCGAGCTGTTGCCGACCGATCGATCGATAATGCTTCCCTCTTCACTAATTGTTTTACTGTCCACGCCATTGTTTGCCGCCCGCTCCATTTCCCTATGCACAATTACCAAATTACTACTTTGAACATCAGTTAATTCATTACTCGGTGGCGCTAACACACTGCTCTCATTTTCACTGTCATTTCTCAGTTTACTTTGGAGCCTAGTATTACGTTTTTCACACGCCATTATTGTCACAGTATTTCACACAACAACACAGAAAAACACAATTTGAAGAGCAAAAATAAGAGAACACATTAACATAACACTGAAAATAATATCTAGTTAATTACAGCTGCGAAATACTTGGTGCAAATCTATATGCATGCCACAACTGTTTTACTGTACAACAATGAAAGGCTACAACTACAAAGGAGATTCTCTCTATGATTACTCGCTACCAATAAACAATAGCTACACCAATTACACAAACTACAAGAAAAAATCAGAAGATTCCAGTGAGGTATCCTAGGCTAAGGGTCGACATATGAAACGTCCCCTTTGAACAATTCTTACAAGACTGTCCTTAAACTGACATACAATATTTTTAGCGCAACGCAATCTGACTTTCAAAATTCCCTACAAAAGAATGGCCCTGACTAACATTAAACTATACCTTTCACAAATCACTTACCTCACAAAAATCTTCGCTGCTCAAGCTACTGCAATACAGCGAGCGCCACTACTGCCAGCTAAATAAAAGATTCAAACTATGGAAGGCACTAACTACTGATAGGGATAGCAAATGAAAGATATTAATAGAGAACAAACAATGTATTTACCTTGATATCATCATATATAAATATAGCACTTCATGACAAATTTCAAATCTCCGCCATCTCTCTCTCCACATCCACCACTGCTGGCGGCTCACCTCCAACTGCGCAACGCTATGCGCTGTTCACATCCAGCTGCCGCTGCCCAACACTACAATGGCAGACAACAATGCAAACTAGCCACCGACTGCACACAGCACAGCCAGTGATTTTTATACAAAGGTGGCGTTACCAATAAAAAAACCTAAACAGCCTATTTACATAGAGAAAACATAAACAGCCTACTTACATAGAGAAAACATAAACAGCCTACTTACAATGTGAAGGGGACGTCAGACAAGAAGTGATAACTGATTACAATGGTTCCGGTTCGGTAATTTCGTGGTCCGCTAATTGCAGTGTAGATAGGAGCATATTCCGTTCGACACGAAATCTAGATGTAAAAATTTCTTTGGAGATTCTCCGCAATCATTTAATAGCATCACTTTTTTATGGGAGCTTGCTAGCAAAGATGGCGAGCGAGACGAACAAATGTGCTGAACAGTTCATAAACGCACACGCAGGACACATTAAAACAGCGATCGTGTGCTCGCAAATGGGTAGAAAAAAGTATTGGGAAATTGTAATCTTTATTCGATATCTTATTCCTCTCAGGGATTATTTAAAGACTGAATTTTGAAATGTACTATTTGAGGTTCCTTCATTTTAATGGCAAGAGTGTTTATTCAAAATGACTCTGGTATTCCCGCTCAATTGTGTAGATACAGATCTGTCATTGATCATCTATAGAAAACATTTGAGGAGGCTTTTTACTCCCGGACATGAGTTATGCCATCATGAATCGCTGTTAAGTGTGGAAAGGGCGGGACGTCTATCAATCTCGCTTTGATATTAAATAGTTTCGCTTGTGTAAAGCAGGTAGCGATTCTTAGTGACACTTTGTAACTTGCAGTGGAAAAGACATTGTGTTTAAGCCACAATATAGTGAATATCCTCTAGTGTCTAAAGTCTTTGCTTCACCGATGTTTTAAGAATGGATATACTTTGTCTACCGACAGGTTCCATATTATTAATGAGCGGTTCGATTTTCTCGTTTCTAAAAGCAGTGGCTCCATTGGAATTAACAGGAATGAAGTGCTGACAGCTCTGAAGGAGGCAAAACTCGAGAGAGGTAAATGTAAGACCTCTTACAGAGGGAAGGTGATGGCAGTGCGGTGGCGAGACAGCAGAGACGTGTACACGCTTCCCTGTGTTTACAGTGGCGAGCTGCGACAGACTGAGGAGATAAAAGTGCAGTGGAAACCTGGAGTGATCCTGGAATGCAGGGGCAGAACGGCTGGCGTTGATTCAGCTGACCAATACGGGACCAGTTATTCGGCCACGAGCAAACGTCTTCGAAAATATATATGCAGCGATTTCGCCATTTCATGGACGTAGCAGGTCTGAATCCGTACCTGTTGTACAACCAACTTGGTGGTAAAATTCCGAAGACTTGAGTTTCAAATGAACCTCACAGAAAGAGGTAGTATGGATGTCAGCTGATGCTCTCAGCGTGGAACCTTGACAGGTGTCAGTGCCGACACGTCTGGTGGGACGACATCTTCCAGAATCACGCATACGACCTTCCCGCGAAAAACCAGGCGCCCACGCGAAAATGCCGTGTACGTTGCCAGTCGGAAAAAAGCGAGAAGAAAAGCACGTGTGTTTTGTGTAGAGTGTGAAGTTGGGGTTCGTGGAACACGATGCTTTGAACTGTACCATACAAAAACTATTTTCTAATTAATTTGTTCGACAGAGCTGTATATGCACTGATTCCACCGATATAATACTCCGTCAGAATATCGAAACAAATACGAATTATATTTATTTTTATAAAAAGATCGTTATTGTGGAAAGGTGGAAACTGTGTTCCAATAACAGTCGCAACAGTGGCCCGGTTTGAAAAACTCGCGCCAAAGCGCCGGCCGGCGTGTCGCGGCTCTGTACGTTACGTGGCGCGAGGCGCGGGAACAGTGCTGCCAACGGCAGCGCAATCCCACTACGCGTAACCGAGTTGTTTGATCTCCAGAAGTCTGAAATTGTAAAAAATATGGTTGTAATTCAATTTCTTTTGCCTGAAAGTAAAACCCTCGTAAATTTTCATTTCAAAGTACAAAATATTTAATCCAGTATTACGTTAATTTTGGATCTTCAGTAAGTTACAGAATAATACACATTTAATATGTACCCTACTCTACATGTTGCCTACAGTTTAATCTGCGCGCTCCCATCTTCATTTTGACGAACAATGTGTGGTTCAAATGGCTCTGAGCACTATGGGACTCAACATCTTAGGTCGTAAGTCCCCTAGAACTTAGAACTACTTAAACCTAACTAACGTAAGGACATCAAACACACGCATGCCCGAGGCAGGATTCGAACCTGCGACCGTAGCAGTCCCGCGGGTCCGGACTGCAGCGCCAGAACCGCACGGCCACCGTGGCCGGCAACAATGTGTGTTTTCGGATCTTACTAAACTAGCAAAAATAATACTAGTGTTGCGGCATTGCAATGCGCATATTGAACAGGCGTTCCCGATAACGACAGATATATAAAACTACAAAACATAACAGTCTAAACCCTGAAACTGTAACAAAGTAAGTGACTTAAGAGTGCGACTAGACATGGAAAACAAGCACTATTGTAGCATTTTGCACTCACTTACGGAAAAACATATTCTTAAGTTCACACAGGCGAACAGGTGATGGACTCGTCTGATGGAGAGTTCTACGATAGCATTAGTAAACAAATAAGAAAGCTGAAACTGTCTTCGAATCGCTCAACTGTGTAACTTACAAGTTCATTACAATCTTGTGATTACGCAGGCTTTTTCCGGCGTAATAAGTCATGGAAGTCTCTTCGGGTTTGCTGCCGGATCATAAAATCAGCTTGACTCGATATTTGGATAGCCGAAATATCTAGTCAAGTTGATTTTATGATCCGGCAGCAAACCCGAAGAGACTTCCATCATTACAATCTTAAAATACAAAAAATAGCGATAATGAATAATTTCACTAAAGAAAGCTGTTATATCCTAGCCAGTAATGCCACCCGAGCCCGCTGCCAAAAGGTTGGCAGCATCAAAGTCCGGACGCCGTCCGCATAAGCAGCGCCAGCGAGACAGGAAATCGCCGCAAGTCTGCGCGCGCCACCGCTGGCTTCTGGTATCTTAAGCGCTGGAGTCGCAAGCGCTAGGACAGTTCTGTATTCGCCGCTCAGTTGTATACTCGCCACCGAATTGTGTACTTGCTAGTCAGTTGCGTGTTCATCGCAGCAGAGTTGTTGTTTGTCGTCAGCCGACGCTGACCTAGCCGCTCCGACTCGAACTAGACAGATTTCTGTAGACACGGAGTTCACTACTGTGTTTCTGTATCTTCGTTAATAAAGATAAGTACCGACTTTTATTTAATCAGAGTGTTTGGGTTTTCATCTTTCTGTTCACTGTTCCAGCGGACCGGTCGGCCCGCTATTAAAAGTGTGGCGGTGACTTCGTAAGCCGTTTCTACAGCGAATTGTTTGTCGCTACGAACGCCGCCACAAAACTGGCGACGAGGGCTTCCGAACTCGTGTGCAGAGCTGGTTCAACTTGTTTCTGGTTATACTAATTATAGCGATAAAATTTTGGGGGCTGGTTTAATTTGTGTTCACTATGTCTGCCGAATTACAACAGTTGATCTTGTTACAGAGTCAGCAAATACAAAGTCTGGTGGAAGCAATCGCCAAACAAGCGGCTAATCCTCCAACACAAAAGGAACAAGCACAGGCAGCACCACCTTTCCGTGCTTTTGATGCATCAAGAGAAGAATGGCGAGAATATTTCGCGCAGTTGCAGGCGCACATGACAGTCTACAAACTCACGGGTACTGAGCGGCAGCTTTAATTAATTTCCACTGCAGGCGTGGAAGTCTATCGACTACTTTGTAAGTTGTTCCCGGAATCCAAGCCAGAAGCTTTAGACTATGACGTTGTTGTTAACAAGCTTGCTGAGTATTTCGAGTCGCGAGTTCATGTGGCAGCAGCCAGATTCAAGTTCTTCAGATTAAAGAAACTGCCACATCAATCTAATAAACAGTGGTTAACAGATTTACGGGGCCTCACCCGTCAGTGCCGATTTAATTGTGTGTGTGGAGCTTCCTACAGTGATGTCATGTTACGAGACGCTATTACTCAAAACATTGCAGATTCTCGTATTCGTGCTGCTATCTTAAAGTTGCCTGACCCGTCATTAGAGACTGTGATGAACATCATTGAAGCCCAAGATACTTTTGACTATGCTGAGTGTGAGTTAGATCAGCCATGTATTTCTCAAATTGCCTGTGCTAAGCAAGTTATGTCACGCCCGCGGCCCCACCGGCAGAGTCAGACTGTAAACACTAGCCGGCCGCGTCATGTTAAACACATTCGTCAGCCGCGTGTGCAAAATGATAGAGTTAAGTCTTGCCCTAAGTGTGTTCTTTCTCATCCTCGTGAACGTTGCCCGTTAAGAAACGCGGTTTGTCTCTTTTGTCAAAGGAAAGGACACATCCAGACTGTTTGTTTGCGTAAACGCAAGAACAATTCTAGTGCTGCCCAGCCCATGGATATTCATGTTCTTCAAAGCCAGCCCGCCCAGAAGGTCGCGTTTAAAGACTCTTCCACGGTTCGTGTGGGTAATAAACTTGTTCGCAATAAGCCACCCACCCAGCCCTCTGCTATGCGACCCAAGCGTAATTCAAACGCTGTAAAAAGTAATGTACAGACTGCAAGTGAAGCGGGAGTTGTTGTTCCACCCGCCCAACCCACGAGTTGTCGTAAGCAGCGAACACGCGCTAAACGCGCTGATTTTGTGTCTTCCGCCTCCACTGCACCGATTCAGAGACAGTGTAATAAACTATTTGTGAAACTACGCATCCAGGATAAGACCTTCAATTTTCAATTAGACACTGGTGTGTCTGTGACTCTCATAAATAGTGCTACGTATGCGGCTATCGGCCGCCCTAAACTTTCAGCGGCAAAAAATTCTTTGGCTACTTATAGTGGAGAACAAATTCCTGTGTTAGGTGTATGTAGCGTGCCAGCCACATTCCGTGGCAATACAAGAACAGTTTCATTCACAGTGCTCCGCGCTACAGACAGTGTAAACATTTTCGGATTAGACTGTTTTGACTTGTTTGACCTGTCGATCCAAGACAATGTGTTGCAAATTAATTCTGTTGTTGTTCCTCATGACAGCATAACCGATTTGTGTAAACAATACAGTGACATATTTAAAGACGAACTAGGTTGTGCTGCGAACTTTGCCGCTCATATTACGTTAAAAGATAATGCTCAGCCTCGATTTTTTCGTGCTCGTCCAGTGCCTCACGCCCTCCGGGCACCTGTAGCAGATGAACTTCGTCGTTGGCAAAACAACGGTGTTATTCAACCCGTTTCATCGAGCCAGTGGGCTTCTCCCTTAGTTATTATAAAGAAACCGTCTGGCAAGTTACGTTTGTGTGCTGATTTTAAGTCGACAGTTAATCCTCGGACTGTCATTGATTCTTTTCCTTTGCCTAGACCGGACGAGCTGATGGATAAGTTAGGGGAAGCTCGTTTCTTTTCCAAAATTGATCTCCGTGAAGCATATTTGCAATTGCCCCTCGACGAGCAATCAAAACAGTATTTTGTCATAAACACGTCGTTGGGGTTGTTCCGTTTTCCGCGTTTGCCTTTTGGTTGTGCGTCAGCTCCAGCTGTTTTTCAGCGTTTTTTGTCACAACTTCTGGCTAATGTGCCGTCGTGTTGCAGCTATTTAGACGATATTGTTGTGTCCGGTCGGACGCCTGCTGAACATTTCCGTAATTTGGAGTGTTTGTTTAAAGTGTTGTCTCAGGCAGGCCTACGTTGCAACATCGATAAATGTTCATTTTTCCTTACGGAGATGGAGTATCTGGGACATGTTATTAAAGCTCAAGGCATTCATCCCTCCCAGTCACATTTAGCAGCTATTCGTGATTTGCCCGCCCCTCGCAATCTACATGAATTGCAAGCAGTTCTTGGCAAATTGACGTATTATATTAGGTTTATACCTAATGCATGACAGATTGCTGCACCGTTGCATCGTCTCCTCCGTAAGAATGTTCCGTTTGTGTGGTCAGCTGATTGCCAATCAGCCTTTCAGCAGCTTAAAGAGGCTTTATTTAATGATCGTTGTCTGGTCCATTACGACCCTAACAAGCCTCTGGTGTTACCATGTGATGCCTCTTCTTTCGGCCTCGGTGCTGTGTTGTCTCACCGAGTCGGTAACACCGAACGTCCTATTGCGTTCGCAACTAAATTGCTAAACAAAGCTCAGTGTAATTATAGCCAATTGGACAAGGAAGCGTTGGCTATTGTGTTCGGTGTCACAAAATTCCATCACTACCTCTATGGTAGACCATTCTATTTAGTAACAGATCACAAGCCCCTGACGTCACTGTTTCATCCGTCTAAACCAGTTCCTCAGCGGACAGCTCAGAGACTACAACGTTGGGCTCTCTTGTTATCACAATACCAGTATGAGATAATCGCCCTACAGCTCAGCATGCAAACGCTGACGCGCTTTCTAGATTGCCGATTGCTGCGGATGATGTCTTCGATTCCTCTGACGACTCTTGCCATCAGATTGACGCCGATGAGCATCAATCCCTCCGGGATTTTCCGATTGATTATCGTCAGGTGGCACGTGAGACAGCTACGGATCCTCATCTGAGTTTACTATTACGTTTTGTTCAACGTGGTTGGCCGTCCAAGGCAAAGGACATATCGGATCCTGTGGTTCGTCGCTATTATCCGCAACGTCATCTGTTGTCTGTTTCGCACGGAGTTTTGCTGTTACGCGCCGAGAATGACCAGCTTCGTGTAGTGGTTCCCCAAGTGCTCCAATCCAAGGTCCTCGACTTGATGCACCAAGGTCATTGGGGAGTGGTCCGCACCAAGCAGCTTGCCCGCCGTCATTGTACATGGATCGGCATTGATAAGCAGATTACGCAGATGTCTACAGATTGTTCGACGTGTGCCGAACACCAAGCTGCTCCGCCTCAACGCTATTTTGAGTGGGCACGCCCTGCCGGTCCCTGGCAGCGAGTACATATTGATTTCGCTGGTCCATATTGGAATTCCCGTTGGCCCATCGTGATAGATGCATTTAGTAATTTTCCGTTTGTTGTGCCCATGCAGTCTACAACGTCTGCACAAACTATACAGGCGTTGACTTCAATTTTTTGTATTGAGGGTCTTCCAGAAGTTTTAGTGTCTGACAATGGTCCACAATTTCTCTGCTGAATTTGAAAGTTTTTGTTCTGCCAATGGCATTCGCCATGTTCTTACTCCACCGTTCCATCCTCAATCGAATGGTGCAGCGGAACGTTTTGTACGCACATTCAAGGATCATATGGACCGCCTTCGTGCTACGCACTCTCGTCAGCAGGCCCTCATCACGTTCCTGTCGTCGTACCGGACCACGCCACGCGACGGCCCTTCGCCTGCGGAGCTTCTCCACGGCCGTCGTCATCGCACCCTACTACGGTTGTTGCACCCCCCGGATCGACCCGCCGCTTCTGAGCATCGCACGCGTTTTCAGCGCAACGACGCCGTTTTTTTCAGAGTTTATCACGGTCGCCGTCGTTGGGAACGTGGTACTGTGATAAGTGTCCAGGGTCGCGGTTTTTATACTGTTCAAGGTGCTACTGGGGTGCACAGGAGGCATCAGAACCAGTTGCGCCGCGCTGGCCGCCCGGATTCTGCCGCTCGTTCTTTGTCCACAGATTTAGTCCGCGGCGGGTTCCAGCCGAGCCTTCCGACTTCGCTGCCGCCCCCTGGGCAGCAGCAGCAGCCGTCGCCGCTACCACGCCGACAGCCCGTCCCGTTGATGCCTCCCGCGCAGCTTCATCCGGGAGCGCCCCAGGTGGTCGCTCCGGCGCCTGCGGTCCCTCTTCAGTCGCCACCGCCTTCGGGCCGCCTTCCCAAGCGGTGGCTGTGCAGCCTGTCCTGCAGCCGCTTTCCTTGGGCACCCCCAAGGAGTCTGACACCGCAGCGCCTTGTCCGGCGCCCACTCAGCAGCCGTCGACGCAGCGTCAGGAGACGCTGCCTCTCTTCGTGGGTCCCGACGCCCCGTCGCGTCCAGTACCAGAAGCTGCGCCCGTGGTCACAGGCGTGCACCCTGACCTCGGTTTTCAGTCGGTGTTTCCCGAGGCCCCGCGCAGCCAATGCTGGGGTGCGGACCGGGGACTGCCACCGACAACAGTCTCCTCCCCGGTCTCTTCTGCTACGCCTGCGGCCAGACCCCTCCCCCGCCGTCGACGCTCGCCACGTCATTATTCAACGACGGTGCGGAGATTTGGGGGGGAGGAGTGTTATATCCTAGCCAGTAATGCCACCCGCGCCCGCTGCCAAAAGGTTGGCAGCATCAAAGTCCGGACGCCGTCCGCATAAGCAGCGCCAGCGAGACAGGAAATCGCCGCAAGTCTGCGCGCGCCACCGCTGGCTTCTGGTTTCTTAAGCGCTGGAGTCGCGAGCGCTAGGACTGTTCTGTATTCGCCGCTCAGTTGTATACTCGCCACCGAATTGTGTACTTGCTAGTCAGTTGTGTGTTCATCGCAGCAGAGTTGTTGTTTGTCGTCAGCCGACGCTGACCTAGCCGCTCCGACTCGAACTAGACAGATTTCTGTAGACACGAAGTTCACTACTGTGTTTCTGTATCTTCGTTAATAAAGATAAGTACCGACTTTTATTTAATCAGAGTGTTTGGGTTTTCATCTTTCTGTTCACTGTTCCAGCGGACCGGTCGGCCCGCTATTAAAAGTGTGGCGGTGACTTTGTAAGCCGTTTCTACAGCGAATTGTTTGTCGCTACGAACGCCGCCACAAAAAAACCAGTGGTAGTTTCCTTATCCTACTTTCACGTACTTTATCTCATGGTTTTTTTCGCAGCTCGTGGTCGTGCGGTAACTTTCTCGCTTGCCGCGCCCGGGTTCCAGGTTTCGATTCCTGGCGAGGTCAGGGATTTTCTCTGCCTCGTGATGACTGGGTGTTGTGTGATGTCCTTAGGTTAGTTACGTTTAAGTAGTTCTAAGTTCTAGGGGACTGATGACCATAGATGTTAAATCCCATAGTGCTCCCATTTCTCATGGTTTTACTCAGTAACAGCTTCTCTGCCGCTGTCCTTTCTCCTGGAGATGCTGCTATTACCTTTGTGTGGTGTTCTCTTCCTATTTTGGCTCCTAAGGTTATATTTTATTTTGACTAGTGGTACGTGCAAATATAAAGATTTTAGTACATTATGTAAAATCACTGCTCATCAACACCTTATGTATTACCATCTACTTCATGTGCTTTGAACTTACAGCATTCTTGATGTCTTTTATTACATTTTAAGTGTCTATAACCCCTTATTAAACTTCCATTTCATGTCCCTATAACACTCAATTAATATTTCGGTGCGCTCATACGGAACTCTGAAGAACTGGCCACCATGTACACAATTATTCCATCTCTTTGAACAGCATAAATACAACATTCCCATACAAATAACGGTGCGCTCTCGTGTATGCACGTGGAGCTGGTCACCTATTGAACTCTCGTTTCTCTGAATCGAGACAAAAACGTACTTGGACGACACACTTGTGTGTCACCACAGATCCTATTAGCAAGTCACTCATTTATGATCCCATTCTAAACATGTAAAATAGACACTTCTTTATAAAATTTTAACAATTGACATTCTCTCTTAATACGTTCTACACCAATTGGTTAACAATTATTTCTTATTCCCACTGTAGCGTTCTAGCTGTTACGCGACTGCAGATTTTTGCAGTAAGTTTGTTACGTTATGGCAAGCTGTTTTGGAAGCCTGCAGCATAGTAGCATTGGGCACTGGCTGGCATGTGGCCTGCCGTATGTGTCTTAGCCACCCACACCTGTCACTAAAGCGGACCGCGAGAATGCTCACTGTGGTGTGTTCTGAAATCAGTTATTCACCTCACCTGAGGCCGGTATTACACTATCAAATTTCTTTGTCAAAGATTTGATCAAAGATGTGATCCAATATTCCGTCGAATATATTTGACAAAGATCTTTGACGTAGCGCTAGAAGGGGTATTACACTGTCATCAAATTTTTCGTCAAAGTTCAAGATGGCTGACAACAACTTGTTATTAACTGCAGCAGTTGTACGTACCCCAATTGCATTGTGTGCACATGCGGAAAAGAAGTGGGGGAAAAATGGAACCATACATACGAGGTTGACAGTCTTAAAAGTCCTGGGATTACAACTTGATAATAAATTCAGTTGGTAGGAGCACACCACAGAACTGCAGAAAGGCTTTAACAAATCTGTATTTGCAATTCGAGTGTTAGCAGACATAGGCAACATAAAAATGAAAAAGCTTGCATTCTTTGCCTACTTTCATTCCATAATGTCATATGGGATAATATTTTGGGGTAAATCTTGAAGTCAAAACAAAAGTTTTCAGAGTCCTAAAGCGTGTAATACGTATTATTTGTGGAGTAAATTCACGGACGTCCTACAGAAACCTCTTCAAAGAACTGGATATACTAACTACTGCCTCTCAGTATATTTACTTCTTAATGAAATTTGTCAATAGAAACAAATGGTGTATTGTATTTATTCATACTATTAGTATTGTTATTTCAGCTTAAAAAAATCGACATGTTCCACATCCACGAGGATCTCCTCAGCACGGATCTATGGAACGAAAAACTAATCTAATCTGGGTGAAGCCGTGGGTTTTACGACGACACGATAAAAGCATTCAACAAAACTTGTTACGTGAGCTTACAGTGGAAGACGTCAAGTCGTACATCAATTACTTAAGAATGGATGTGCATACATTTCTGTATGTGCTCAATGAAGTGTATCCTCATATCACAAAGCACAATATTCACTTAAGAACTGCTGTATCTTCAGAAGACAGGATCACTGTAACACTCCGATTCCTTGCTACAGGAGAGGGTTATGTTAGGTTAGGTTAGGTTAGGTCAGGTCAGGTCAGGTCAGGTCTCCAATCTTCTTAATCTATTTTTGTGTTCAGGGTGCCTCACGTTGTAAAGCGTCTCATCAGCTTCAGACATCTTTATTTATTTTGTAGTTGTCGGCACACACAAATTGTATTTACTGGCAATGGTTATAAAAACACTACAGACGACAGAACGCTGCAGCGATGCTAGCGCTCCATGTGGTAACATGTCACATTGCAGAGAACAGAAGACAAGCGGTTTCTTTGATCAAATATACAGCGAGGCCATAGATTTGATCAAATATTGGACGACATTTGACAAAGTCCCTATTACACTATCAAATACACTCCTGGAAATGGAAAAAAGAACACATTGACACCGGTGTGTCAGACCCACCATACTTGCTCCGGACACTGCGAGAGGGCTGTACAAGCAATGATCACACGCACGGCACAGCGGACACACCAGGAACCGCGGCACCAAGGCAGAAGCGACTCTCATCGCTGAAGACGACACGTCTCCATTCGTCCCTCCATTCACGCCTGTCGCGACACCACTGGCGGCGGCCTGCACGATGTTGGGGCGTGAGCGGAAGACGGCCTAACGGTGTGCGTCCTATCCTTCCATTTTTCTTTTATTTTCACTAAATCTGGATCCTTGTCCTGCACATTCTACATATTCTGCATCGTTCCAGTAACGAAGTTTTCAAATGCCACTCGTTGAGGCAGCACAACGAAAAGTGCTCTTCTTCTAACGCTTTAGCCGTCTCTTCTGTTATACCAATAGGTGAGTGGGACAGGACATCAGCGATGACGTTTGTAGGACCAGGTACATAGACCATTGAAAACTGGTATTCCTGAAGCACAGATGCCCATCTCTCTAGTCTTCCATGCGGAAGTTTTGCGGTTAGGAGAAATTCTAGGGCCCTATGGTCCATATAGACTTCTGTTTTTCTACCAAACAGAAAGTATCTGAACTTTTTAAATCCCCATACTATTGCAAGGGCTTCAAGTTCGGTAACAGAGTAATTTCTTTCACTTTCGGTTAGTACTCTGCTACCAAAGGCTATTGTTCTCTGTACTAATTTGCCATCTTGTTCAGACTCCCGAAACACCATAACACCCAGACTGATTTTCACGCTGCCAGAGGCCATACAAAAATCTTGTGATAAGTCAGGATGTGATAAAATAGGATCAGTGACGAGTGCTGCCTTCAAATTATTGAATTCTCGGTTAGCACACTCACCCCGCACCCAGGGTGTTCAATTTCCTGTCAACTGCCACATTTGGGGAATAGCTAATGTTTTCACAAAGATAAACTTCTTGTAAAAATTTATTATTCCTAGAAACATTCTCAGTTGTTTTCTGGTTGTAAGAGTGGTAAACTTTGTAATTGCCGCCATCCTCTCTGGGTCGGGACTAATCCCTTCTCCTGTTATAACGTGTCCCAGAAAGCTAACCCTACTGCTACCAAAAAAAGACTTCTCAATGTTTTCGGTTACCCCATACCTTTTCAAACTGCTTAACACTTCCTCTTTTTTGTCTCCCCCAGGTGTTTTCTGCTATCAATATGTCGTCGACAACACGTGAGCTTCTCTTTTAACTCTTCATTCAATATTTTGCTAAAACCCTTGATAAATGCACCTGAAGATATATTCAATCCAAAAGGGAGCCTTTTGAATTGAAAACACCTTACGAAGGCAATAAAGGCCGTGTATTTTTGGCATTCAGGATCGAGCTCTATCTGCCAAAAGCTCGATCCCAAAGCAAGTGAGGAAGACACCGAAACTCCGTGAAATCTTTGAAGGAGCTCCGGAAGCCTTTCAGGGCGATCCGTCTCTGTCACAATAATGGTATCTATCTGCCGTGAGTCTAACACCAGTCGAGTTCCACCGTTCTTTTCGTCTACTATGCGTAGTGGACTATTGCACTCAGATCTCGCGGCCTCAATTACACCTTCGTCCTCCATTCTTCGTAGTTTACTTAGAACCCTTTCCCGGTATGACCATGGGATGGCATAAGGGGGTACCCGAAATGGTCTATGTCTCTTTACGTCAAATTTATATTGATACCCCTTAATGCATCCGGTTTTTGGTACGAATATCTTTGCATTATTTTTGAGTTCAAGCTCCAACCCTTATATATGCTTATTATCTACGTTATACAGATTCTCGAGTTTCGAATCAATCCTACTGTTAATTTTATTAACATGTTCACGTTCGGCCTTGAAATGTGCTCTATTGTCAGTATCTTTTTTTAATTTTTCTTCCCTCCGAACTTCCCTTCCCTTCCCTGTGAATTGTAGTTTTAAACAGCTAACTGGAATTTGAGCTTCATTGCCTTCTCATCAACTCTGATTTTTATTTTATTTCATATTATAAAATAATATATTTATTTATTAAAATATTTACAAATATGATCAGGATGAGAAAAAATCAGCACACTCTTTTTTAAGTGGTGCAGCAGAAGTACAGTATTTGGAAAATAGCTGCTTCTTGTAAGCTTGAAATTCAGCATGTATATCTCGTAATGTTATGGGTGAATTACAATAGTCTGGTATTCGATCAGTATATTTGAGTTCGACATTTTCAACACTTATTCGAGGAATAGCACAATACTTGGGCACTGGTGTTATACACGTACTAAAACAATGTTCTATATCATCTATGTGGATGCTACACGTGTGAAGCCAATTAATGATGTCGGTGTATACTGCCTGAACATATGGGCACCATCTATTTAGTCTCTCTATCGTACTAGTTAGAGCCATGTCTAAATTGAACAAGTCATCAACAGTGCGGTGGGGCATGAAAATATTATAACCATCCTAGATCGATGATAGCTTTCTGCACTGAAAGAAAATCTACATCGAATATTATGTCAGATGTTAGTTTCAGTATTATGAACAGATTTACAGTCATATGGTGTCCTTGGCAATCAAAATCTAGACATATTTGTTGAGATATTTCCATACTCTTTCCAACTAATGCACCTCATACCTTTGTTTTTGTGTACTGTGAGCATACGTGGATTAACTGACTTCTTGAATCTAGCGAACAGCCTATCTCAAATAGCTGAGAGTTCGCTTCCAATATCTATTACAGCAGTACCCATAATTCCTCCAATTTGTACTGTTACCACCAGATAGATTTCCTGTTTGGGTAATGTTTCCTTTTCATCAAGTAATATCTCCCTAAGTCCTCATATTCTATAATATTATTTAATTACTTCCGAGACGGTTTATGGGCGCATTTTCTCTAGTGTCTGTCGTCTGGCCTAGTCATTGTTCATTTTCAATGTTATTTTGCGTACTCTCCCAGGGTTAGGTGGTCTAATTTCAATCAATTGTTTCCAATTCCTGTTGTTGTCCAGTCCACCCCATCCTCGGTCAGACCAGTGACAGGTTTCTCTATTGTCGCCCCATGATGCGCCATAATTTTGTGGCTCCCATCTCCGGCCATTTTGTTGCCTACATTCTCTGCCATAGTTTCTCCACTGCCCGTTATTCCCACTACGATCTCTCGCGCCCATGTTTTCATGGTGCGGACGATTTACATTGTTTTGCTAATTATGGCCTCTATTATTCCCTTCGCTGTTCTCCCTTCTTTCGCCCTGCACGTCTCTCTGCCTACGTTTTTCTCCCGCCTGCTGCTCGTTGAAAGCGAACTCCAATTCTCTTAAGATACTCTTGAAGTCTTCTACACCACTTCCACATCGGTCGACGAGCGTTTGCGGGTAGGCAATTGGCAGCTTCATCTATCACAGTCTTATCTCAGCCGGTGTGCATGGGTCGTCCAAATACTGATTTTCTTGGTCAAGTCTTCGAAAACCTTCACTGGACTATGGAATCCTGAACTCTCCAAGTCTCTGCTCATCATGATTTTCGGCATTTCTTAAACAGGAGATTAGAAAACTGATCGATCGGTCGTGGTGGAGATCATGATCAGCAATTCATGTCATGGCCTCCACGCTCTCCCGACTTAACCCCATGTGATTTCTTTCTGTGGGGTTATGTGAAAGATTCAGTGTTTAAACATCCTCTACCAAGAAACGTGCCAGAACTGCGAGCTCGCATCAACGATGCTTTCGAACTCATTGATGGGGACATGCTGCGCCGAGTGTGGGAGGAACTTGATTATCGGCTTGATGTCTGCCGAATCACTAAAGGGGCACATATCGAACATTTGTGAATGCCTAAAAAAACTTTTTGAGTTTTTGTATGTGTGTGCAGAGCATTGTGAAAATATCTCAAATAATAAAGTTATTGTAGAGTTGTGAAATCGCTTCAATCATTTGTAATAACCCTGTACTTTGGGCATCCCCTCTTCTATTCTCTGTCACGTTGTCCTCGCTGGAAAAATGTTCCGTGTTGCGCGTTAACGGATAACAATTAAGCACTTGAAACATTTCATTGCTCTTCTCCGTGTTCGCAATTTTCGATCCAGTCGTACTCTGTGTGGACGCGGGGTCCATATCTCTAGCGATATTTCGTCACTCTGCAGATACGCTTTCAGTCTCTAGTTGGCGAGCAATTCTTACATTGGAGCACATTCTAATAATGTCTGGGCTTGAACGTGATCGTGTAGAGTTTGAACTGGCTCTTTCACATTCTGTTGTTTCCAAATTACCTACTATTTCTTTTCCGGGAGGTGATTTTTGTCTGTCTTGGTTGCGATCTGACTTCCTGAGATAATTGTTTAATTTCGCTTTCTATGTTCTGTTTAAATTGGGAGAGCTCCACAGCCAACGCCTTATTTGGTGCAATTTCTGTCTTTTGCAGCTGCGTTATTTCTACTTGTCTCACGCGCCTCTGCAACTTCATTAATGCACCTCTCTACCTGTCTTTGTCATGTTTTCAGTCTTCTCTAATGTTTCAATAGTAATCCGCTTTGCGCCCCTCGCTAGTAATCGCGCCTCGATCACGGTTCTTCTGACTTCCGCTGTCCGTCGTTCTAGTATTGTTCTGAGCGTCACAGCCTCATTTTCACTTCCCTCGTTTCATGTTTTATTGCCTGAATTTCGACACTAACGTTCTGGATTTTATTTCCCATTTCTGAGCGTACTTCGTCGGTCCCCTTTCTTACTTAACTTCCCAATTCAGAACTGACCTCCTGAATTTTACTTCCCGTTTCTGGGCGTACTTCATCATTCCCCTTTTTTATTTGCTCTTCCAATTCAGACACGACCTTCAGCATTTCAGCACTAACGCTTTGAATTTTATTTTCCATTTCACTTCCAATTGCTTTTAGGTATGTAAGGACGCCCAACACATCTGTGTTATCTAAATCTTCTCTCCTGTTGTGACTTTGCATTCCACTACTCTTACATGAACTGCTCCCCTTTTCCCTTTCCACTTGTTGGTATTCAAAAGAGTCATCACCACACTCCCCTTATATGCTGACTCGTGACGATGTCACTGACGGCGATGTACCACAAATCTAAGTTGTTCAGCATTCACTTGGACTCCATACATAATACTCCCGTATCTTTATGATTGCTTCAGTGTGTCGCTGTTCCTCATCTTCGCTATCAGATTGCCCACCACGGGCTTGACTGTGTGTATCATCCTCATTCCCTTGGATCGGTA
Organism: Schistocerca piceifrons; assembly: GCF_021461385.2. Lineage (NCBI taxonomy): Eukaryota > Metazoa > Arthropoda > Insecta > Orthoptera > Acrididae > Schistocerca > Schistocerca piceifrons. The sequence goes on from NW_025727757.1 coordinate 2,255,893, forward strand.
TTCTCCTGACCAGTGCCTTTTGCTGCTAACATAGCTGACTCTTTCACATCCCATAGGCTTTCTTGACTACCCCGTGTATCTGCCATTTCTAGTACTCTGCTGTGCTACTTGGAGCGCTTTCACCCTAGTTAACATGGACTGATCCCTGATAACAGTTCTCTGATAAAGGTACACAATCTACACAACCCACATTTATTATGTTCAAATGGCTCTGAGCACTATGGGACTTAACATCTGTGGTCATCAGTCCCCTAGAACTTAGAACTACTTAAACCTAACTAACCTAAGGACATTACACACATCCATGCCCGAGGCAGGATTCGAACCTGCGACCGTAGCAGTCGCGCGGTTCCGGACTGCGCGCCTAGAACCGCTAGACCACCGCGGCCGCCAACATTTATTATGTAACGGGCATGTAACATAAAATATGTACAACAAGGAAGTTAAACTAATGGCTACGTCATGAACGACCGCCGGCCGGTGTGGCCAAGTGGTTCTAGGCGCTTCAGTCTGGAACCGCGCGACCGCTATTGTCGCGCGTTCGAATTTTGCCTAGGGCATGGACGTGTGTGATGTCCTTAGGTTAGTTAGGTTTAAGTAATTCTAAGTTCTAGGGGACTGATGACCACAGATGTTAGGTCCCATAGTGCTCAGAGCCATTTGAACCAGCCATGAACGAGCAGTGTCTTTACAATACAAGCAAAAAACAACGATAAATACACTACGTGAATATCAGTGAATTGCAGCCAGTGGGATGAAGCGCAACGCCTCTGAAGAGAAATACATTAAAATTAACAAACATTATCTTTAATATTATCGCGTGAATTTGCCACTGCAAACTATACACGCAAGCTGGTGATCACTATCAACAACACCTAAACATAAAATTGAAATAAAGACTTTTAGAAAATTTCCCAGGTTTCAAACCACTTTATGACTACTATCGAAAGGGCATAAGTAGGATCCTGGCAGGGTAAGCCATATCCAAGATAATACTAGAGGGAGGTTTAAATGAACGTGCACAACGGAAAATAATAAACGCTAAAATGAAGATTTGGCCCTGTCTGACTACCCCTTGAAGCAGACCTTAGGATCTCTTAATGGAATTTAACATGTAAATTACAACATAAACATAAATGAATGAATAAGACAACTAATACTACTAAATGATAAACGATGTTCCTGCTTATATATTTATTGTATATAAAAAACTTTATATTACAAAGTTTACATTTCCTAACTAAAATTACTAATGCGACCTAATACCAATAACGTGAAATGACTGACGTCATGTATGTACCAAACTTTAGAAGACACTGCTTTCAAAGATGATCTACGGTGGTGTGGAACCTCAGTGCATATAAGCTAAAGTGATCACAGCTGTTTAGCTTTTATTGCCCTAATAAGCTGAAGCAATTTTCGATATCACCGTGTGTACTGCATTCAGTGCGTCGAAGTGATGGTTCTCGTACTCGTCTGCTACGATGGAAGAACTCCAGCCACAAATAAAAACTCTTTCCAACACTAGGACGGCAGAAGGCGGTCCTCTGACTAATATACTCTAATACTGTCTTCTCCTCTCTGTGTTCTACAGACGAGAAATGTGAACTCCCAGCCACAATGACAGAGTTCAGATAACTTCGCAACGTAAGTATAGGCAGAGGAAGTGCTCTCAATCACTGAACGCTGCGTACTCAATGACGACTTCCAACCTAGAGGTGAAGTCCAGAATCGTATAGATTCGCAACAGTACAGTGCCTAACTGTTCTAAGTATAAACTCTCCTGAGAGGAAAGACAGCAAGTCCGTCTGTCCCAACAAAGCTGATTTCGACCGAACGTCACACTTGGGCGCTCACAACGGAAGACCTCGTCTCTCCAGTGCTGGTCTCCCAGCAAGGCTCAGTTCCCCACCATCGTAGTTCCACAAACGAATCATATTCCCGAAACTACGGAATACTTTACCTCTCTACATATCCTTCCGAGCGCCGACCAATCATATTTTACTATTTTGTCGTCCAGCGCGGAAAGTTTGCGAGGAAATGCGTATACTCATACAATGGTAGGCTTCTGAGTAAAAATCCTTGGAAATAACCCAGACTGCGTGGTTTCCGGGATGCCGCTTCTTCGTTCCCCTCACCTGCGTCCAAGATTTGTAGAGTTCGGAAGTATTATCCAGTTACCCTTCTGGCCCTACTCAATAGCGGCCGGTCGCCCCTGTATTGTGTCTTCGCGCTCAGGTGTCCAGACTGTCCGTCTCGGCACTTCCTGTGTGGGCCCTCCACCCAGGGCTTCAGTTCCTGCTGCCATTTCATTTCCACTGTCGTTCCAACCTCTACTAGTATAGGCAATCATTCATTACGCCGTTCTGATAATAAAGACACTGCATCACTTTTCATTCAATAAGCGTTAACAGTTATTTCCAAGGCGTATGTGGCAATGTCGGTCTCCTTGATATAGTCATATATAAGAGGTGCAACATGATACTTAATTGTGTTTGTAGATCAGTGACAAAGAATGTGGATGGGTGGTTCTAAGATGCGAAATTATAGCGACCTTACAGATGAAAGAGGAAGAAAAGCGTGACGTGTTAGAATTGGTCTCTGAGCACTATGCGACTTAACTTCTGAGGTGATCAGTCACATAGAACTTAGAACTAATTAAACCTAACCAACCTGATGCATCACACACATCCATGCCCGAGGCAGGATTCGAACCTGCGACCGTAGCGGTCGCTCGGCTCCAGACTGTAGCGCCTAGAACCGTGTTAGAATTGCAACAACATTCCTATTGCCATTTCTCCAGATATCGATGATTCTATCTGTTGGCTCCAATGTATTTATTTGTTTATTTTTCGTGTTCAGCTCATCTTCAGTTGCGGACGTATTCTCTTTGACGCATTCCTCACAGCAGCAGAAGGTCATCCTTGCATCTAATACGGCCCCATTTCTGACGAATATAGAGACTGTGTGTGTCTGGAGAGGAGATGGAGTCTACTTGTGGGGTGTGACAGGTGGTAGGTATACCCCACAGCGCCAACGGGCTTGGCGCTGCGCCACTTACTCACTCATGTAAAATGCTCCATGTTCAGATAACAGCTGCTCCAGAAAAATGATAGCATTAAACTGGTGGAAGATATTTGCTGCTGTCAGGGCTATAACTCCCAAACGCCCAAATCGCAAGCTGAACCTCATCCGAAAGCTGAGCTCATAGACATCCTTTTGCTAGGAAAGTTACGATACGTGAACGTCGTTGATTAACCATGCTGTTTACTTGTGTCTGTGGCGGGGAGAAATTCGGTGCTCTAACGAAATAATGTGCAACCAGTTGCGTTTTGCTGTATGCACCTCACTGATGACACCTGCAAACAATGTGACAAGTATACCATCCTGAAGATGGGCCAGAAATCAAATTTCTTTTCTGCAGCTGGTTGCTTATTGCTCCTGATTAAAACATTAAATTCGGTGCTGTTCGCCACGTTGTTTCATTGGATTCACACAACACCCCGTTCTGCAAGAGCTCCTCCAGTGTTTCGGCGCATCTTTCTTACATTGTCATAAAATGCACAAAACTGACCACCATTTCTGTGCCAAAATGCTACCAACTAGGCACGAATTCTTAGTAAAAGATTACTGGCTGACAATACTGACACTAGTAATGACATTATTCGTTAAACTGACACTTCACCTTAAATAAACATACAGATATAAAAAGAAAATCGAAAGACGGAAACGGAATTGTCTGACATAAACGACAGTTAGCAGGCATGTTCCTACATCTGAAAGATGAAGTCATCTCACATGTGGCGTCAGTAGAATAAGAGTGGAGCCAGTAGCCCCTCTATGAGGATGCAAATGAGGTGTGCTTCAAACGTGCGACGTAACAAGTAGCGGTCGTGGGCGTTAGTTGCCTTTAGCAGTGGGAGTTGCTTTTAAGGCGACAAAGACGCCATTACCAACACCCCACCGAGTTTGAAGGAGGTCATGTAATATGGCTACGAGACGCCGAATGTTCCTTCTGCAGAAGGACTTGGCAGGAATGTAGACACTGTGCGTGGTTCCTGGCAGCTGTGGTCACAGGAATGCACAGTCGCCAGAAGACAGGGCTCCGAACAGCCACGTGGCTCTGCCAAGAGGGAAGACTGTCATGATTGGCGTATGGCTCTGGGTCATCGTAATGCATCTGCACCAGCAATCTGAGCAGCAGTTGGCACCATAGTGGAAATTTGTGGTAAGGTATTATGGGACCAAGCTGCTGAGGTCATCGGTCCCTAAGCTTACCCACTATTCAATCTAACTTACGCTAAGGACGACACACACACCCATGCCTGAAGGAGGACTCGAACCTCTGAGGGGAGGAGCTGCGCGGACCGTGACAAGACTCCTCAGAGCGCGCGGCTACCTCGCGCTGCAGGCACCACAGTGACACAACAAAGTGTTGTATATCCGTTACTTCGAGGACAGCTCCGAGCCAGAGGACCTGTAGCGTGCCTTCCACTGACCCTAAACCGCCTCCATTTGCGACCTCAGTGGCGTCAAGTGAGAGCTCATTGCAGGGCAGGGTGTGTTTTCTGATGACAGCTGGTTCTGCCTCGGTGCCAGTCACGGCCGTGTGTTGTTCAGTAGGGGGCCAGTTGAGGGCCTGCAACCAACCAATCTGCATGCTAGACTCGCTGGACCTACACCCTAAGTTTTGGTCCGGGAGGATGCACTCTCGTGGTTATCCCACACACCCGGATTGCAAATTTGTATGTCGATCACGTGATTCGACCTGTTGCGCTGCCATTCATGATCAGCATTCCAGGGGGTGTTTTCCAAGAGGATAACGCTCGCCTATACACTGCTGTTGTAGGCTAACATGTTCTACAGATTGTCGACATGTTGCTGTGGCCTGCAGTCCAGCACACGTGGGACACCATCGGACGACAACTCTAGTGTCATCCACAAACAACATTAACAGTCCCTGAGTTCACCATCACACAAACTGACCTTCAGCACCTCTATCTACAACACAATGCGTGCACGTTTGCATCCTTGCATTCGCCGTTCTTGCGGATACGTCGGTTATCAATGTACCAGCAACTCCCTTTTGCAATGGTTTATCTCACATTTACATTAATCTGTATCTTGCAATGATAATCGCTTAAATATATTACCTCGACAAATGTATTCTTGAAATTTCGTTAGTATACACTACTAAATTTTGGATGTAGCAATGGTCTTCACTTTAGTGTTCGTATAAATCTAGCGTAAAATCTCTTGCCATGAAACAAAGAAAATTATGTAAGAATAAATGAAATACTCAACACAGATAACAACTTCATGCAGTTTTATTTTCTTGAGTGAATATGGAGTAGTCTAATGGTTCGACATAGATTGACAATAAAATACGTAAAAACCTACCATCCACGAAAGCAGCATGTACTGTGATTTTGCTTGTTTCGTTGATAGCTGTTATCCAGGAGATGGTTCAAGGCACTTGACTAACTCATTTAAGCCGGTGTGGCCGTGCGGTTCTAGGCGCTACAGTCTGGAGCCGAGCGACCGCTACGGTCGCAGGTTCGAATCCTGCGTCGGGCATGGATGTGTGTGATGTCCTTAGGCTAGTTAGGTTTAATTAGTTCTAAGTTCTAGGCAACTGATAACATCAGAAGTTAAGTGGCATAGTGCTCAGAGCCATTTTTAACTTATTTAATATTTGACATGTTATCAGTTTTGCTGTAGTCTCTAACTTCGGTGTTTTTATTGATACAACTATGAATGACATTTTATTAGACACATCACACTGTGATTATTTGAAATGCTTGGTTTTGATCTACTATCTTCTCCTGAATAATAACAGATCATATACTTATTTAAGAATGTCCACCTTTCGTAGGCCTCAAATTCTCTCCAGTGTCCAGAGTCACCCACTCCAGGGAAGGCGAGCTGCCGGCAGACCTACGACGGCAACTGGGCAAAACCTGCTGGAATGGTACCTGCCTTGACACCCCCTTCCTTGCTGAGCACTCAGCCCTGCCAGAGGAAATCCCATACTGTGCTCAACAGCTACTCCACCCAGAACAGCACTCACATTTAACTTTGAAAACATTTTCGTCAGTCTCTCATTTATCCAGCATACACTTTAACTTATGGCTTCCAGAACAGTTCGTGCATAAGCTTCAGGAATTTAATATTAACTACAAGTTTCGATGTTTATATCAAAGCACTGGCCTGAACGAAGCAACGGCCACTAGCTATGTGTCATTCACAGATGTTGTCAGAGTACGAGATGTGTTTCCTTAAAAAAATTTACTTCATTACTGAAAGAGTAAATATTAATTCTATCACATCATATGTGTTAGCCCTGGGTGGGGGGTGTGGTTTTGTAGCTTTAGGTACACATTATTCGCGCCAAATTGTAGTACATGTTTCTAGTATGGACAACTTAAAAACGAAGGGGAGGGGACACGGTGTTTGGGAGGAACAGATACTAAAGATAAATTTATTGTCTGTAGTCAAAGCAACCATTGTACTATTTAGATACATGATTGGAATGTGTACCGGTAACGTGTCGCAGCAACACTTCTTGGAGGAAGATGCAACTATAGTGCAAAAAATTGATCAATATAGGTTTCACAATTCGATTACCAAGGCCGAAACTACAGCAATAAAATAACGTACATTTGATTATTAATGACCGGATTTCACGTTATTCTGCATCTTCCTTTTTCCGCCGACATATTTCGCGATAAGTAAGGATATCATGAAATTGATTTCCATCAGGGCTACTAAATAATATGTAAGCACTTCTTACCACACACTTACTAGCACGTTCTTTCATTCAATGCACCAAAGCTTGTCCTACTTCCGGTATGGAAATTTTAGCTCTTAAATTTATTTCGGAGACATCTGTTGGTCAACTACGTCACTATCGTTGGCCATTTCTTTACGAGAATAACTGCCTACGATTTCTTCGTGTCAGAGAACCTGCAGTCGGTTTTATCGAGTATTTCAGTACTTACGAACCACGTACTGCACTGTTTAAACGTTCATCTGAGAGGTTAAGAACAATTTTGTTCTTCAGTCCTTACTGGTGTTTGCCTTTGATGCGTGTTTAATTTTGATGTATCAGTTCGCATCTATCCTAAATCTCCATAGCAAGCCCCGAACATTCACAGTGCTATCCATGACTTGTGTGGCGAGATTGAATGCAAAGAATTTTTCGGACAGGAATTACGCTCATCAGATGATGGTACAGATTTATTCCAAACTGGGGTTGTGTAGCTGTGGCTAGGGATAAATAACGAAACGTGTAAGCAGTGAGTGTGCCGTGAATTACGTAGGACATGAGATCTACTTAATGGCACTACTTTCAGTTCCTAGTATCCGTTGGTTTTCTCCTACCGCATGTAATTTTCTGGAGAACACAATTTGTTTTCCCATAACCTCTCATACCTTGCAACACCCAGTACCAAGGCGATGGTCTGGAAGATTGCGTGTGACATGATACGAAATGTTTACTGGAGTTCCTATTGGGACATTGCGAATGAATAGCAGAGGACGCGAAAAAACTAAACTACAGCCAAGAAGTGCTCCCCATCCAGAGTAGCTTAACTTGGGAAGGTGTACGAGAATCAGTGCATTCAAAGATGTACGGTTGTATGGGTGTCCCTCCAGAGACACAGAATTCACAATTGTCGGCCGAAACCGGACAATATTTCATGCAAGGATCGCCTTCCTGCACTGTGTACAATGCGGCAATGAAATTACGTGTGTAAGTGGTGGTGGAATGTTGGTCTGTTTCTACTGTAGACTGTCCGTTCCACCCTCCACTGGATTCAGCAGTTGATATTCCCGCTAAACTGGAGCCACACGCTTTTTGGAAAATGCCCATAATGCAGAAATAACTCGTGTCGGCATTTTAGTGAGAAATTGAAATGGGCTGTCCTATTTGCTATGTAAATTTTCAAGTTCTTTGGGCCATGAATGTGAGTGCAGTTGTGAATGTGACAAATGCACTCGACTCTTGTAGTATCGGCATAACCATATTCGTTGTAGGTCTGTTCCCGAGATCACAGGTGTCATTTTCCAGTCAGTAGCAGGCAGTGTGTGTAGGGCAGTGTGGCTGTGTACTCAGCTGGAAACTGGACTGCCGTGTGTTGGAGACAGCATTAGCTAAGAAGTACATTGTGCTAACATATTTCGAGTAATGATAACAAGTTCCTATTTCATATATTTGTAACTGTGTAGTTTGTTATTGTTATGACACTGCGTGTGGCTGCAGGTTATAGGGGAAATTTCATAATGCAACATAAGGTTTTGTCCTATAATTGAAACACATGATAAGGAAAGTAACTGTACATGGCAAATTTATTAAGAAATATTTTGCTAACCTGTGTAGTTGTGAGAATTTTATGGAAGAATGTATTGCTATTGTGGCTTAATAAAGCACACTTATACTTGGAATCTTTGTTCTCATTTATCAGTGGTGGACTTTAGTTCATCATTTTTCATTCTTTACCTTTATGAATGTGTCTGCGTACTGCAACTACACACTGCGAATTGCATACTGGAGAAACATTTTTATGGAAACTGATAAGATACCGCTTGCACTGAATATCTTTATCAAGTGCGGCAGATGAAATTTGGTTTTTGACAGTTCCATCATTATCATAATAGTAACAGGTTGCAGAACAGACGAGCCTTCTGTTTGCACAGATAGGCCAACAAGTGTAATTACCAGCAAAGTTAATGCCCTCTGTAAGGTACAGTGACTGTCAGAATGTATCCGTTAAAATCCGTTTAAAATCGCTAAAAGATTTCAGAAAGTTGATATTTTGTCAATTTTCAAGCACTTTTAACACAAGGTGAGATGTGTAAAATTTTATGTTCTCTTGCTCTATGATTACAATAACAGTTCTGGTAGAGTAATTGTTTGCAACTCTAAAGATAAAAATTAACAATATTCAGGGCCAACATTTTAAGGTGAGTCGTTTTGCAGTGAAATAGCATTTGTAAAAACGGACTGCTCTCTCGCAGGCGAGGTGACTTACTGGCTAGCCTGGTTTCCGCTTCGTGTAGCGTGTGCTTCACGTACTTCCGCTCAAAATGTAATCTTAACGCATTTCTGTTGCCCTGCACGTAGATTTACGTATCTCTATAGCAAAATAAATTTTAATAATTTCTCAGATACCAACCATACATTCACAAACATGAGTTTAAATAAATAGGATCACATTTCAGAATATAGGATGTCCCGTTATTGAGCAGTTACCAGTAGTGAATACTGGCGTTTTTGACGATTCGAGGAAAGGAGGTGGAGCTATGGGCTCTTTCCACTCTGCTGAAGCGTGCTGTACCGTTCCAATGTGAGGAAATAGCAGACAACACCAGATAAAGGGCGTCAGGTGCATCCCGTATTTTCGGCGAGGGGCATAAGATTGCGCTGTTTTAGTTCCATAAAGAGCGTTTAATATCATGGCGGAGGTGTGTGAGACTGTGTCTGAGATGGAAGTCATAGTTGCACACAAAGAAATCAGACGTCAGTTTATATCTGCCACATATGGGGAACATCTGGGAAAAAGAAGCACTCGAGATAACTGCGATACTTCCCGAAGACGTTTCTCCTCTGTTTTCAGGACAGCTGCTGTTTGTAAGAAACTCATTTAAAACGGATGTGGCAGCTATGGAAAGTTTTAAAAGAAAATATCGGCAACGAGATGGTCTATGCGGGTGGGCACCATGCATCCATTAGCTGAGAATTTACCAGGATTACAAAGACTAGTTGAACTTGCTAATAACTTGGACTGCGGGAGCAACATATTGAACTAAGGAACATTCAGAAGTATTTGAAATTATTATCTGGAATAAACATACGTATAGTTGTACTTCAAACCAGAGAAACTACAACACATGTAAATAGTATTAATACGTGTCTCGGAGAAGAATTAAATCAACTGAGAAATGTTGGGATACTATCTACGCAGGAAGTTGTGAAGTAGCAGAAAATATTGGAATATCACCTGAACTGAATGTAATGATTGATGACGGAGACAAACGGCAAGGCAGAAGAAGACGATTTGTTGATGAAGCACCAGATGACGATTTAAACCAGAGCCGGAAGAACAGTTTTAACTAAATGTTTCCCATTTTAATACACAGCTGTATGAAACTATAGTGTAGTGTGAGCAGGCACACACAGCACAAACATGTTGTTTCCTGTGCAACTACGTAAGGAAAACGACGAATCTTCCTAGAGTGTAGAAGTCAGTAGGGAGGGTCTCATAAGAAATTTTGCTGTTGAAAAGATTCATGAAGGCAATGTTGGGTCTGAGCGACTTCTTCTGCGTCTTTGAAATGCTCTTCGTAAGTGCAATTTTAACGATCTACTGCAAAACACGATGACGGCCTTACGGACTGTTCTGCAACAGGGTCACAGTTTGTCTGGTGGTTGCATTATATTAGGATTATAAAAGAGGTGACTCCTAAACAAACTAGAGAGAAAGTACAGTTTGGTGAAGTATCGAATTTATACAAACAGCTGTGGGGTACTGTGAGGGGTGAGGTTGTGCTCTAATTGTGTTTAGTTACATGTGGACCGACTGTATATTTCCTGATGACAGGCGCGTTATGTGGGATGAATGTTGCTACTAATATCTCATTGTAATTAGACACAGGGAGTATGGTAGTACACAATGTATGCTGAATGTGCTGAAGTAAAGTAAATGTGATATCAGAAGGGAAAATTCGGTTGATACAACTCATACAACAGTGCATGTTGCAAAATAAAATAGTCTGATACAGCACCTTATAGACTGCTGTGAAATACTTTTCAGCAATCAGATATCATAGAACAGTTGTGTTTGTTCACAATGACCTGTTGACTTTTGCCAAGTTTAATCTGGAAGAGTACTCACGACATTTTTCTTGAGAGATAGATTGTCTGTTGTTATCTGAATTATTTTGCTGTTATCTGGCGTTGTCTCAGTTTTGCTACAGCGTTGCTTAGAGTATTTTTGTGCTGTATGCTACTTGAGGAGGGCTGAAATTAGCGACTCACAATAGGAATGAGTTATTTGCTTCTTTATTTAAAAAATTGTGAATACTGCTCTTCTACAAATTGTTTCAGTTCTCTTTTCTCGCACAGAGTTCGTTGTACTGGCTGCCTCATGACAGCATCTCCACCACCCGCCTGTAGCCCGACTCCCTGGCGATCTCCAGTGCTGTCTCCCCATCATCACCAGTTGTGGCCCCCCTGTCGGCCCCCGCGTCGAGCAACGCAGCCGCCACTTCTGCCTTGCCATAGGCTGCTGCAACATGCAGAGGCCTCCACCCTCTGCAATCTCTGGCGTTGGGGTCGGCGGTCGCCCGCAGCAGCAGCCGCGCGACAGCGGCGCCTCCCTGCTCTGCAGCCAGGTGCAGAGGCGTCCTCTGCTTGCCCTTGATCTCCCTGGCGTCCACCGCCGCCCCTGCCTCCAGCAGCAGCCTCGCCGCCTCGACGTCTCCCCTGCGCGCTGCCCAGTGCAGGGCGGTCCGCCCCTCCAGCCCGGCCCTCGCCCCCACGTCTGCCCCAGCGGCGAGCAGCGCCCTCAGCTGCCCCACTGCCCTCTTCCCAGCCGCATGGACCAGCCTCATGTTTCTCGTCTTTGCAGAGAGCCTCCTGCACAAAACACACAAACTGCCACTCTCTGTTACAAACATACAACACACCCACATAACGAGGAAAACTGCCGCACGAGGAAAAAAAATGGTTCAAATGGCTCTGAGCACTATGGGACTTAACATCTATGGTCATCAGTCCCCTAGAACTTAGAACTACTTAAACCTAACTAACCTAAGGACATCACACAACACCCAGTCATCACGAGGCAGAGAAAATCCCTGACCCCACCGTGAATCGAACCGCACGAGGAAACAACTGTTGTGAATACAAAAGTGTCATGAAACAAGCCTACAATATAAGCTACAGCTTATCTGTTCTATCCGCCCTCATAAAAAATTCTTCACTCATCGTCCATTACAAATAGCATTACACAACCTCTGAAAGAATTACGTTGTAACATTTTGTCACACTCATCCCTCGAATTCAGCTCCATTTCTATCATGACGCTACAGCTAACCAGTCGCTAACCTCCAATACAGATCAGGCTTGTTGCAGCTAATACTACTACTCTGTCTGCAGCTTCACTGCCAGAGGTCACACACAAGAAGAATCCCATACCTTGGTTTTCAAAGACACACTTTCCTGATATGCGGCCACAAAATTTTCACTGCAGTTACTGGCAGTTTTCTTGACACAGCCTCACCAAATACTGAAACTTTCTGACAGACAACCATGCCTTCGAAACATTTCAGACGTAACATACAGCATAGTGGCCACTCCACCCCCATAAAAAAAAACTGTGTGCGAGTGTGTGTGCGCACATCACATTTTGTGTGGCTGATAGCATGTGCACATGTATTTAACGTGTACTACCATGCACAAAAGCATCTGTACAATCTGATTTGTTGTCCATCTTCGCGTTTTCGCGGTGTAAATAAAGACTGTGCCATGAAGTTTCTGGCATCCAGCAGCATAAATTCAGCCTCTTCTCCTAATATTTTGGCTGAACACCGTCCAGCCATCTCCAGAGTGAGCCGAGGTGACTGACCCTCCCGCACTTGCTCCGTCCTTTTACGCAGTGGTTCGGTCCTCGGGTTTAAAAGGACGGACCAAGCACTGCAGCGTCAGTCACCTCGGCTCACTCTGAAGATGGCTGGACGGTATTCAGCCGAAATATTAGAAGAGGCTGAATTTATGTGGTTTCATACCCTAAACTTTGTGGAACGATCTGAATTGTGATTCGCCTGATTTGTGATCAGTCCACATGACATTGTTCATCTGCTCTGTTTTCGGTACAGTCTTTGCCTATACAGAATGTTCACTGCATGGGGCCACGAGAGACAACTGCTCTGTGCGATGCAAATTGATACTTCGATAATGCAATTACCAGAAACATGTTATTGGGGATTACACAGCCATTACGCTTGCAAATTGAAATTTATTGCAAAAATGAACCTTCAAAGCAACTTCCACCTTCAAATTACACGACGATTTTTATTTTACTGCGCTACTGTCTGGGAATTCAATCGAGCAATTAAGGACGACATATTTTTAAGTATGGTTTCAGTCACAAGTAAGAAAGAGTGTGCACGTTCAAACTTGAAATGACCTGACGCAGATTTGTGTTTACCGGATATTCCAACACTTAATCGTATGGTTAACTAAGCACAGTCAAACGTCAGAAATCATTTTTCAGCAGCAGTGGGATGACAAACTGAAATGAGGAGACTAAAGTCTTGTCTTATGGGGATTCCGACCCAGCACCTACCGACGTTGACATCTATAACCCGTTCAGTATAGGAATAAACCTGGTGTAAACAAATGCAAACGCGATGACTGGTCAGAAGCCGTAGCACACGTACACTGGTGTTGTTAACACTTTTGGAAGTAGGACCTACTTATGTATTAGGTATCTTATTACTAACTTACGTTAAATGAAACTTTAAGATATTCAAATGCATTAAGAGCCATCAAAGTTTTTGTTAGTCACGCTTTAGCCACATAGTTGTTACTTCAAAAATCGTGTACAGTCACAGCCTCTGCAGCGTTGTGCTCTGATTGTCGTGCTGTTAATGCGCAGTATGAAACTGGCTGAGGCTGCTCTGTTCCGTGGTGAAAAATGCGCATGAATCACGGTTAAAAAGTGCCGAGAAATAGGCTGTTCCTAATGTTTTTTCATAAATTTACAGAGATAATCGGCTTTGAGGTTTTTCCAGAGTTGTACATAACGCAGTTGTTTACAAGTAACTGCCGCCCGTGCCGCAGCGCCGCTTGTGTCGAAGCCGCTCAGCTCAGTCTTGTTGGTGTATCGGCCGGAGTCACATCGTAGTTGGCGTAGCGGAGTTTGTCGTCGTTTTGCTCTCAGCGGCGGTGTTTTCTGCCCGCGCCATGGTGTCCGTCGAGTCACCAAAATCTGTTCCTCGTCGAGCCACTGTTCGTTTCAGTTTTGACGCGTCGTGTTCAACCTGGCTCCTTAGAAATTCAGGATTGGTTGGCTGATGTTATCCGTGGTACACCTGATCAGGTAGATACTGCTTACTTCGATTCTGATTTGTATGCATTCTTTGTGAAGTTTTATGATCCCGTTCAAGCAGAAAGACTTCTCTCCCGGGCTGGTTCTAAAGTGTTGTTTACACATCGCGATGGTTCCGTTAGTCAAGTCCTCCTTGAAAATGTGGCACTCGAGTACACTCCGGTTAGAATTTATTTCCTGAAGTGGACGATTCATTTCTTAAAACAGCGTTGCTTCCGTTTGGAGCCATACGGCACGTCCGATGGGAACGCCGGTCAGCACAACGTCGCTTCCAGTGTTATAATGGTATCCGGACTGTCAAAGTGACGTGAATTCTTTAATTTTAATTGATTGCCTTCAGTAAGTACTTTGGAAAAAAAGGAGTGACTATTTTCGTTTTTAGAAGGAATACACTGCCATTTGAGTGTATAATTTCGGTGTTTTTCCTGTGTCTGGGAAAAAAAAGAAAAATTAAAATTGGTCGCGGTATTGTACTGTGGGGTGAGCGAGCAATATTAAAAAATAAAAAAAATAAAAAAATGTGTCTGCCATCTAAGTATGACATCCTGCGCCCGGGTTCCCGGGTTCGATTCACGGCGGGGTAAGGGATTTTCTCTGCCTCGTGATGACTGGGTGTTGTGTGATGTCCTTAGGTTAGTTAGGTTTAAGTAGTTCTAAGTTCTAGGGGACTCATGACCATAGATGTTAAGTCCCATAGTGCTCAGAGCCATTTTTAGCCAGATGACATCCTGCGTTCGAGCCCCGGTCGGAAAGAAAAAAGAAACAAAGTGGTAAATGTAAAAAAAAGAGGTAATCGTCATACATTCTAAACTTACAGTCGCGTGTTCGCGTCCGAGTGTATCGACTTTTTTTTTTTTTAACTACATTTCGGCCCTCGTCTAAAGTTACGAGTCAGATAGAAAATCTGACATAATTCGCTTCACATTCTACCCAACAGTAACACAAAAAAAAGTGTCGGCTAGTCGGTAGCGTAACTAAATGCAAACCACACGCGGTTATTCGTGCGTTTGTTTAAATCTCCCCAGTATCATTTTTTTTTCCTCGTTCAATTTGAAATACCTACATCTCGCAATTATAGAACTACTCATCATTTTTTAAGAATAATGCATGTCTTCTTGTTTCTAATTACATACTGGACGAGAAATTCCAGTTCCCATGTCAAATACAAATTCTTAATTATCTATGTTTTATGAAATACTGTTCATAAAAGTTGTTTAAATTAAAAAATATAATAGTTTAATTTTTAATGCAAAAATGAGAAACCAAATCCTCTTTATTTGGACTATGTCCATCGTTTTATGCCACAGAGGTAGACTAGTATCGTACAAACACGTAATATGAACCCAACAGAACTGAGCTGGAGTCAACAGCGGGATTTGGCCCGAGAAGTAACAAGACTGTTAAGCTGTCAGACGTACCGGAACTAGGGCACTCAGCTTTTTCACGTCACTGTCGTACGCTGGCGCCTTGTAGAAAGGGTTCATCATAAAAGAATAAGAGAAAATGCTCTGCCTGGTTGGCTTCGTGGATTCTAGCAGCAGGTGAACTGAATGTTTTTCTCGGATTCGGGTAAGGAAGGAGCTAAGAGATTACCAGACGACTGACTATAAGAAATACTTCAGTAGCTTCAATATTTACCTGTACAGTGAAATGCTTCACTCTTCTCTCACGTTACACACAGATTATACAAAAAAAATACCATGTGGCTCAGCCAGGAAATTTCATCATTCTTGCTGTCCGCCGCTCGTGGTCTTGAGACAGCGTTCTCGCTCCCCGCGCACGGGGTCCCGGGTTCGATTCACGGCCGAGTCAGGGATTTTCTGTGCCTCGAGATAACTGCGTGTTGTGTGTCCATCATCATTGACGAAAGCAAGTCGCCGAAGTGGCGTCAACTAAAAAGAACTTACGGCGGCGGAACTGCCCCGCATGGGGCCTCCCGGCCAACAATGCCATACGATCATTTCATTTTTTGCATCATTCTTGTTTATAATTACTATAAAACATTAGCTAAAAACGATAACGTGTTGCGGTTTGCGTCTAGTCGTCTAAGGAGCGTATTGAGGAAGATTTGCAGTGTATTATTTCATTCTGCTTAATTATTAAATGACATTCGAAGCTGTATTGCTCCTCTGCTCGTCTCTTGTTACGTGTGAACTGGAGCTGGGCACGCCACACCAGGCTAGCTGCACCAGCTGACCGGCCAGTGCTGTCCAAGGTAAAGGCACCGGTAAAGCTGTTGTCGCGTATTGTCGCACAGTCCATGTGCGCGTAACGCACCACACAAAACATACCCTTATTACCGTACCTGACAGTACTTCAGACAGCTTGGCTGCAGTTCCACGTGAAAAGAAATCCAATGAGGTTCCAGAAAATGCCGAAGAATATATAGTGCAATGTTTACATCAGGTTTATTCTTATGAATAACGGGTTATAGTCACTCGTAGACGTTATATATTGGTTTACTCCATGAGCAGCGAAATGTGCACATGTATGAATTGTAAATATCATGATGAATGTTTTCTGTTCACTAGGAATCGAACCCTAGACACATAGTTGTTGAGTACATACAAAGACACATTGACTGTACTATTCTCTTTCACCAGTTGCTAGGAGTGGCATGTTTGAAACTGACATAAGAGAACGAAAAGCTGCCTGTCTGACTTGGGAGTCAAAACTAGAACCCACTATTATTGTTGACAAAGCGCAGACAGGCGTTAAAAATCATAATAACTTGTCACATGTAGTTTGGTGTGCGCATGGTACAACTCAAAATGACATACCAGCATTCCAACCCAGACCTGTGTCTTTTGTGAAGGTCTTTATGACTTTTCAGACAAGTGGAAACAATGAGGCGGAGGAAATGTATCATCTGAAAGGCATCGAACGTCGCGAAAAGGGAGAGGTGAGTTCGAATCCCAGTCCAGCGCCAATGTTTTCCACATCTCAGGCTCGAATACAGTAAGCGCCCTGTGGCCTTGCACGGTGATTGGCTCATTGATTTAAAAATATATCGCTTAAGAAAGGTGACTGGTGAGAGTTTCGACCTGGCATGACTTCCTCCTCTGCCAGGGCCCAGCCTGTACCGACTCTCCTCCAGGCTACCAGAGGTGGGAGAGGTGCTACTTATGCTTGTTAAAAATGATTGCCGGATGTGAGAAACAAACCCAGACCTTCGGCATTCGTAGCAAGAATCATTTCAACTTTTTTTAACTAACAACTATTATCACGAATTAAAATTCATGCAAGTTGCGGTATTCGAACCCACTACGCCCTTAACCCCTTTTCTTTCATTTAATTTTTTGACGATTCCGAGGTCTGGCCACGCCTCACCCATACCTGTCACCGAGTCGTTGCGTTATTTTCGCAAAAAAGAAAAAAATAGCAAACAGTTGAAAGCCTTTCCAGGTTTCTGTGGATTTTACAAAAAAATTGTTAAGGGACAAGGCTTCAATAACCCATACTTGAACAACCTCTTAAAAAGGAATAGTGCGTTTGTTTGGACAGATGAGTGTCAGCTGGATTTCGAATCTCTGAAGAATGAACTTTCACATAATAAATGTTTTACATCAGCCAATACTGTCAGAGACTTTCCATATGAATACCGACAGTAGCAGCTATGGGATTGGTATTGAAATTTTCCAAGCGGTAAATGGTTCAGAAAATTCAGAACAGAGCTATAGCTTTTGCCAGTGGGATGTTGACGGGATACGAAAGGAAGTATACCATACACAGAAGGAGGAGTTGGTCATAGTACGGGGCCTAAAGAAATTTAGAAATTATTTGTGGGGTTATAAGATCATCATGCACACTGACCACAAGAGTCCAACATTTTGAAGAATCTTGCCTTCTAAATGGCATGCTAACTCGATGAGTTTTATACCTGTAAAAATTTAATTGCGAAGTCTGCTATGTAAAGGGAACAGAAACTTATGTGGCAATGCATTGTCCCAATGGTATGTATGAGGTACTCAAGGAATCCAATGAAGATGAATCTTTCCACATTAATCACATGAAGGAAGTTTCAGGCAAAAATAAAATTGAACGATTTACAAAAAAATGATATACCAATAAAATGAGGATCCAAGTTGAAATCTGTGAAAGTAAATTTTGATAATATATAATATCCCCAGATTGAGAAGTTTTTAAAAATATCTTGTGTAGGAGGAAAGACTTCGTTTCTGAAGAATGGAGGGTGTGTTGGCCTATCAAATTTGATACCAATGTCAGATTACTTTCACCTAGCATTGAGACAAAGGGGTGTCCAGATAAACTGGCTAGTGTTATAGTGATTG
The DNA here is from genome assembly GCF_021461385.2 of Schistocerca piceifrons. Classification (NCBI taxonomy): domain Eukaryota; kingdom Metazoa; phylum Arthropoda; class Insecta; order Orthoptera; family Acrididae; genus Schistocerca; species Schistocerca piceifrons. The sequence goes on from NW_025727757.1 coordinate 2,274,299, forward strand.
CCAATAGTGCGCGTAGAAAGGTCACTGAACATATTAAGTCTTCTGACATCTGCAAGAGAGCTAAGGTAACCAACCAAGGCCCAATGCAGAACACGTTACCTGAAGATGCCATGGATTTATCATCCGTGGATCTGTATGGCGCCCCTTCCCCAAAACTTCTCGTAATTGCAAATATAATTTAGTGATTTTGGAAGTATTTTCTACATTTTCAAAACTGTAGGTGACAGCAAAGTCAGTGTTCTATAGGATGATTGAGTATTTGGAAAACCCAAAGCAGTACTGTCCGATAATGGCACCCAATTCAATTACAAAATCTTGAAAGATGGCATGGAGCGAAATGGTGCAGAAATTAAATATATTTCAGCCTGACATCCAGCAAGCAACACTGTTGAACGGTATGTGAGGGAAATAGGAAGGTTATGTAGGACCTATTCCATCGACAACGGGGCAGATTTGTATCTGAATTTGAGTGTGTAATGAATATCTTGGCTCGTGAATCTACTGCGTTCACACCTGAGGAAATCATGCTCAATAATAAGAACAAATGTTTAATTGAGAAAAAAACTAGTTCCCACCATGTACATTAGTGCAGAAGAAATAATTGATAAAAGAAGAAACAAAGCAGAAACGAGATCTAATAGGCACAGTAGGAGCCTGAAGTTTGCGACGTTCATAATTGGAGGCTATGTTCTTCTGAAGATCCATGAAAAATCAAGTGAACTTAAGAATGATATTAAAAATATATATAACACGCGATTCATAATACAAGACATACCTTACAACAATGCCTTCTATTTAATCTATCCCAAGTCCAAGAAGCCCCTTGGTGTCCATAATATAGTGGATCTCAAACCGTATGTCCCTAGGAATGAGTAAATGAAGTATATTCAGAAATGATACAGAAATTAAAATGTGTATTATGCTGTAAAGGAAATACAAGGTATGTCCACAAAGTAAGTTCTGTTTGGTTATATAAAACAGATGTGTACAAATACAGAAAAAATATTTATTGTACAAAAGCTACAACTGTTGAACTACTTTGCTACATAGCTTCTGAAATTTTGTAGGCACTTGTCATAGCATGACACAAGTTTTTGTATGCCTTCTTCAAAGAAGGTTGCCGCCTTTGTATTTAACCATATGGTAACATGTTCTTTCAGCTCGTCACCATCGTTGAAGTGTTGACCACCAAGGACAGATTTGAGGTGTCAGAAGAGATGGAAGTCGCCAGGAGCGAGGTCCTCGCTGTACGGAGGATGAGCAAGCGCGTCCCAGTGAAATTCCCGTAAGCGTAGTTTGGTCACATTCGCCGTGTGAGGCGAGGCATTGTCATGGAAAAAAACAACACCTTTTCAGAGTAATCCTCGGTGCTTGTTCTGTATTGTGCGGCGCAATTTCTTAATGGTCTCGCAGTAACCATGTGCATTGATTGTTTAGCCTTGTGGTAAGAAATCAATCACATAAATGGCTTTTCTGTCCCATTAAACTGTGCACATGACTTTTCAAGGTGTCAAGATTTGCTTAGGCTTAACCTTCATTGGGGATGAAGTGTGCCTCCATTCCATTGATTGCCGTTTTATCGTAGGGGCGTCATACGATACCCAAGTTTCATCCCCGGTGACTTTCCGAGAAAGAAAACCATCGCCTTCTTCATTGTAGCGTATCAAAGCCTGAAGTACACTGCTCATCCATTTTTTTTTTTTTTTATTCGTCTCACCCATCTAACCACTGAATCACTCCTAGCATTTTGTCCCTAAACCTTGCAGATTTACCGACGAATTTCCTTTGGTTTAACTTTCTTTACATTTAGAAAACGAATCATAGATCTGTTTTCACATACGGCCCCGTTTTCAATTACGGCTGACAATATAAGGAAGCATTACAAAGCACACGTCGGCAGCAGCGATCTGCAAATGGTGTACACGTCTTCTCCTTGAGTCAGAGTAACTGCCGTGCATGCTCGGAACTGCGATCGTAGCGCTGCCGCGGATAGAAATAGAAACGTATCTTACTTTGTGGATGACCCTCGTACATCTGTCTAATGAAGATATTGTACTGTACTTAACTGCAATTTATATCTTTATATAAATGATGGTACCTATCTAAAATTGCTGATACTTTCTTGTAAGTTACACATTCTTAAAGCTGTTATAAAATGTGAAACCCTATGTTGAAGTGGCTAAAGGCAAATGTTGCCGAATTGAAAAGAAATGTGGATTGCCTAAAATACAGAGTGGGCGGCATAAAACACTTGCCAAAGTGGGGCAAGAAAACGTGTCTGAAGACTTCCAAAACTAAAAATGGGCAGTCAATCGATTGATGAGATACGTGATGTGTCAAATGTTGTCAGACTGCGAGATGCTATGTCAGGTAGGAAAATTATTCGATTATCACCTCTGTTAGTATTGTATGTGTTTGCTATGGTTTTCAAAGAGGGACTGTGTTTCAGATAAGGGCAGTGAGAAAGAATACTAGGTTCAGTTTAAATATTTTTGTTTGTTTATGTAAATATCAAAGAATGGACTGCTATTATTAGAAGCAGCATTTGTAGATTCCTGTTTCGTAACTTCAAACTTATGCTATAGGATGTGTTGCACGTACAATGTCAAATTGCTTGTGATATTTGTAGGGGTATACTTGTATAAGAGTACCTACATTTTTTGAATGCTTATAACATGCTACTCTCAATAACCTTGGCAATACAGAAAAATTTTACTTACTACTCAACTTAACTGTTTCTCAAAATGAGATCCAGTTATGATAGGTGTACATAACTGAATAATGATGCTTATGTCTTGTTTTGGTAATTATGTGTATCGAGTGTATAGTGTTTTAACATGTTTTTTAACGTATTCTTTTCAAACCCAACTCTGGTAGAATTGGTTATTTCTCTGACTGTTCAACACCATTAAGGTGTTATTGATGTTAACCTAACAGCAAACTTCAGTGAACCATGGGGCATATGTAACATCCATTTTTGACCTACTTTCTATCGATATTTCTATGTCAATTTGTAATGATGCTTATGGAGACTGTTGTATCAATCATGGAAAGTCTTTGACTATGTATACATATTTCAGTTATGTGAACCTTCTGAACAATATTCTTTAAACCGCGCTTGTTGATTTAAATAGCTACTGGAATGATTGTTATATAATGTACTGTAAATGACTTGGTCCACAGTTAGGGAATGTAGTGTTGAATGTCAGAGATACGGGGGAAGCCCTGCAGCTATGGAAGTAGCCTGGCGGACTGAAAAAGGTGTGGTTGGTACGCAAGTGACGACTCGTCCTTTGTGACGGGTATGGAGTCTGGGCTGAGCAGTACTGAGGTTAACACCTCGCTAGCAGTAGCGGAACATCGTGGCTCGTGTTCTCGGAGTTTTGAAGCAGAGGAGCCTGAGAGCAGTATTTATGGGCCTTGGGTGATGAATTTGGTGACATTGTTATCATGGCATTGTTTTTGGCCCTTTAAAAATATAATTCCGATTCCAATGAGGTCTGCAGTAGGGCGAGGCCAACAGTACAGCCGTGACTGCATCGCCGCCATGTTAACAGCCACTGTAAATCACGCCACCAGTGTCGCCAGCTTCCTTCAAATTTTTTTATATTTCGCACTCTGTAAATGACCCAGGCATTTGTGAACTTTTCTTGATTTTAATAATAATCATGGTGTTGCTTAAAACTGTCTTACACCCGTGATTATCCCAAATCTCAAACCTGCACAGGAACCCCATCCTAATGAATTTAATTCCGAGTAGACTAACGTATTAAGGAAAGACTTATTCAGCCGTTGTAAAAATAATTGTGATTGCTTTCTAACGTGTGAAGTTATAGTGTTTAAAGTTCAGTTTTATAGTTTCAGAAATATTCCACTTCCAGTTCATTTTGAAATTGATCTGCAGTTATTTTCTTAAATAATTTGCTTTACTTGAAAAGCTGCCCACAGTAGTAGAGTTACTATTTAAAAGAACAATATTGATTTGAGGTGAAAAAGATTAATTGTTGCACTTATGCAGTTTGATCAGAATTACAAAGTTTTACCGCTCTTCATTTCATGAGAAACTGTTTGAACTTGAATTTAATGTTGTGTTGGCATTTGCACAGCCAAATATACTTTGAGTAGATTAAAAGACTGTTTACCAAAGCACATTTGTTATTTAAAGAGTTACAGTTTGTTGTGCTTCAGTTAATAATTGTTGATGACAATACCTACCATTTCCCACACACACTTGGGTAGTTCTGTTAATGAGCATGGTTCTTGAAACCATGAAAGTGTAACGACCATCGTGTGCTAGGGTAGTTAATGAAGAAAAGCAAAGACTCCTTCAGTGTAGTTAGATTTGCATTCTGATTAATTGCTTCATACTGAGTGTCAGAAAGATTTCCTGTTTTAGCTATTCTAAAGCAATTTGGTTAATGCACAGGCATAGAGACCCTGTACTAAGTAATTATTTTATAGAGTACAATCATTAATAGACCCACTGATTTAAATCAGAATCATTTCATGCTCTGACCTGTTTAGTATTGCTATTAGCATCATGTGTGTTGAAGACTGTTGCTATCTCATTGGCCATTTGTTTGTCTGTCTTCCAAGTCAGTACTACTTTTATCTGCAAAGTTAGGTTACGGTGTTGTAGTGTGTTCATATAAAAGAATTTAGTGTGTGTGTGTCAAGGAAGTTTAGGTTAGCCATAACACTGTGTTCTGATTTATTATATTGTTTGACACAAGAATGCCTAATTATGCTGATGACTGATATTAATACCTAATATTACAACTTGCTTTTGTGCTGGCAGAATGTCTTTTCCTGACCCACCAGTTTACTGTTGTTTATACTCTGTTGAAGTGTTTAGGGAAACGAATCCCCATCTGATTGTTCTGTTCCCTTTCTATTATCTCAAGGCCATAACTTTAAAAAAAATTCCTCGCACAGGATTAAAGTTAGCATCAACTGGTGTTTAAGGTGGCCAGTGTTACCGTTATAAGTGCTCCCTGTGGAGGACGCCTCCTGCAGCATTCCAGCACAGTTTCTGGATGGCGGACTCACTGAAGGACTACGCCCTGTAGTATTCTGTGACATTTGTATGGCTGCATCTGTGTCTCAGCATTTTCGGCTCTTAGGGATGGAGGCGGAGGTATAGTTGGTAAAGAGGTTTCCAGCTGGAGTACATCACAACCAGACACACATTCCAAAGTCAGGTATTGAATTGTAAGGTGTACCCAGGAACAAACGTATAGTAAAAGCACAATTCAGTTATGATGATCAATGAAGTTAATTTTTAGAGAATTGTCACGAGGAAATCAATGTGTAAATAAATGGAATACGGAAGTACTGAGGAATGGAATGGGAATTTTAACTTCTATGAGGCTCTAGATAATGTGATAATGAATGCCTAGCTGGAAGTTCAGGTGAACAGTGGTTGGCGACTCTGGAAAGGCCAATAATCAAAGTTTGACAGACAAATCTAGGTACAAGGAGAGGAAATCTGAAGAATCCTTGGCAAACACAAGAGATATTTAAACTGTTTGACGAAAAGAAATACATCATTACAGTTTACTAAGGAATGAAATCAATCGGAAATTTGAGGAAAGTACAAGCAGAATGACTACAGGAAGAATTAGAAGAAATGAACGTAGCAAGGACCTATTCAACACATAGAAAATTCGGAACAATCTTCAGTGAAATTAAATGCACAGCAGTCAACAAGAGTTCGAAAGGAATTTCACTGTTAAACGTGCAGGAAAGAGCAGATGGCAGAAAACAGTTCATGGGAGGAACTATCACATGACTTGATGGAAGAAGAGATGAAAGCCGAATTGGAAAATGTGGGGGACTGACAATTAGAATTTAAAGCTCAGGAAAAGTTACACACAAACAAGGCGGAATGGTTAGTTACCATTCCTTCAGAACTTACATGATCGTTGGGGAAGATGGCAATCAAATGAGTATTCACGTATCTGTGTGATTCATGAGACAGGAGTCTTAACAGCAGACTGCCAGAAAAAGACCATTTAGACACTACAGAAGCGACCAAGGGTCAGTAACTGCGATAGCTTTCAGACAATGACCTAAACAGCTCATAAATTCAAACTACTGACAAGAATAATAACAACATGCAAAAGAATGGAATACAAAGCTGACGATCTGTTTGAGGATACTAAAGTTGGAGTAAAGGATCCACAGAGGCCGATCTGACCTTTGACTTGATAGTAGAAGGGGTGTGTAAGAAAAATCAAGAGATCTTTATTGAATTTGTAGATCTTTAAATGATATTTGATGAGGAGAAATTGTGAAAATGTAAGACCTTTTTCTTAAAAAAAAAAAAAAGGTGTAAGACATAGGGATCAGAAGGTAACATACAATATGTACAATAATCAACAAGGATTGGTACTCTGATTAAAGATAGTGAAAGACAGGGTTGCAGGTAGCCTCCAAAAATGTTCAGACTGAACACTGAAGAATCGTTGGTGGAATTGAAGAAACTTCTAGAAATATAATTAAAACTGAGGTTGAAGAGGATTTCAATGATAAAATTCACTGGTGATATTGCTATGCCGACTGAAAGTGAGAAATGAATATAGTAAACAGTCGAATGACCAAATTAGGATTAATGAACAGAAGAAAGACGAAAGTGCTAGGGGGTGGTAAAAATAACATTGGTGGCAAAGTTTACATCAGAATTAAGGACAAACTGCTACCCTGAGGGACGAAGTGTGGTTGTTGTAAGGAGTAATGTAGCATGGAAAAACAGGAGATTCCTCATAAAACAAAGTTACTAATACCAAAGATATGCCTTAATTTGTGTTATATCTGAATGTATGTTTGGAGCTCAGTACTGCAGGAAAATGATTTGTGGATTATGGGAAAAACAAGAAGGGAATCGGAGCATTCTAAATGTGGTGCTATAGAAGGATGTTGAAGTTAGGTGAATACATAACATAGGAACTCTAGAATATCTCTGCAGAGTAGGTGAGGATAGCGATACATGGAAAACCATGACACTACAAGGGTCAGAGTAATAGGTTAAATGTGAAGGCAACAGGGATTAACTGCAGTGGTAATGGAAATAGCTGTAGAAGGTAAAAACTGTAGGCCAAGACAGATCGAAATGCATACCAGAAATGATAGTGAACTTTGGGTGCTCATGGCACTCTAAATCTGGTGCTCAAAGAGGCAGAAATATCATGTGCAGCAGGCAGAGTCTCTACTATGCATGTTTTATTACTGAGAGTGGCTGTTACACCAAACTACGGTGGGGTGACAAGGTGATCCAGAACCTGGCAAGCTGAGGCTCTGAAGAAAAATGGATCAAATGGCTCTGAGCACTATGCGGCTTAACTTGTGAGGTCATCAGTCGCCTAGAACTTAGAACTAATTAAACCTAACTAAGGACATCACACACATCCATGCCCGAGGCAGGATTCGAACCTGCGACCATAGCGGTCGCTCGGTTCCAGACTGTAGCGCCTAGAACCGCACGGCCACTCCGGCCCGCTGGGCTCCAAAGACATTTGCTACTGTTTGGTGCTTTATTAGCATATTTCTTGTTACCAGCAGAAGTTTTATGACAAATAATTAGGTTTTTTTGTCCTCTCTCATTCATGCCAACCACCGCTAATGGTCTTATAAACATGTGTTTATCTGACCTCTGCTAGACCATTCCAGTACATCGGCAGTATTAGATGTTTATCAATCTTTACCTAAAGTGTTACATACTCAGTGCATACCACCCTACCTCTTATAGTAGATTTTCTTTGTATGATGCTAGTGTACATGCCTGAATTATTACAGACATTGGTTTGCTGATTCTGATGAGAATGAATCACTGAAGTGTTGACAGTAACACACTATTTTCTCTACCAACCTATTCTTAATTAACCACTCTCTCATGATACTACAGTCCGCCTTCTTAGCTGGGTGGTAATGCGCTTGCCTCCCATGCAAGTGGGTCCAGGTTCGGCTCCCAGCTGGATTGGAGTTTTTCTCCACTCGAGGACTGGGTGTTGTGTTGTCCTCACCATCGTTTCATCCTCACCACTGGCACGCAAGTCGCCCAATGTGGCATCGACTGGAGTAAGACTTGCACTCGGTGGCGGAACTTCCCCACAATGGGGCGTCACGGCCAACAATGCCATACACTCATTTCAATTTTCTTCATGATACTACAACCTAATCCTGTGGATACCAGCCTGTTATTCATCTATGTTCTGATTATATTCCCAGTTGACTTTGCTGACCGTAATTAAATCTAGACTGAGCATTTACAGTTGACTTTTTGGTATTTATATCTTATCTACCACATAATGGTGTGTGTGTGTGTGTGTGTGTGTGTGTGTGTGTGATGACAACTCACCGCATGCGAGAGACAGTGGCCTCATCAGGTTGAGGAGTCGTGGGCCGTGCAGCAGCAGGTGTCTGGCGAGGTGCGCTGGCAGAGATGTCGGCGGCGGGGGCGGCGGTGGTGGCAGTGGTGGTGGTGGTGGTGGCAGGCCTCATCTGTGTGGCGGCTGGTGGGCTGCACACACACAGAGAGAGAGAGAGGCACAGTGTGAGCTGGCTGATGTGTCCTCGTGGGGTCCTGGGCGCGGCTCACTGCAGCCAGCCTGTCCACATACACACGCACACACACAAACGCAGAACGCACGCCGACGACGGGAGTAGCGGCCCAGATTGTGCAAACGACTTGCCGGTGACAAAATCACATCAGTTGTGTCGAAGTGGGAGCAATGAAAGTGAAAGGTTGGCTCTATGCTCTTATGTGTCATGTAAGTGCATGAGGAAAACTGTCCCTGCATCTTGACAGAAACATTTTAATTTCCATATATAGAAAGAAGACCGACTTAAAAAAGGAAAAATGGAAATTATCGTATGGCACTGTTGGCCGGGAGGCCCCATGCGTGGAAGTTCGGCCGCTGCATCCTTTTTAGTTGATGCTGCTTTGGCGACCTGCGGGTCAATGATTATGGACATATAACACCCAGGCCCCTGCCGGGAATTGAACCCGGGCCCCATGCGTGGTAGAAGGAAACGCTACCGCTAGACTACGGAGGCAGACTTTAAAAAAAAGGGAAAATTAGTGAACATTTAAGCTAGTTGTCCATCCAGCGGAAATACGCTACTGGCCATTAAAATTGCTACACCACGAAGATGACGTGCTACAGACGCGAAATTTAACCGACAGGAAGAAGACGCAGTGATATGCAAATGATTAGCTTTTCAGAGCATTCACACAATGTTGGCGCCAGTGGCGACACCTACAGCGTGCTGACATGAGGAAAGTTTCCAACCGATTTCTCATACACAAACAGCAGTTGACCGGCGTTGCCTGGTGAAACGTTGTTGTGATGCCTCGTGTAAGGAGGAGAAATGCGTACCATCACGTTTCCAACTTTGATAAAGGTCGGATTGTAGCCTATCACATTGCAGTTTATCGTATCGCGACATTGCTGCTCGCTTTCGTCGAGATCCAATGACTGTTAGCAGAGGGTAATACGGAACGCCGTGCTGGATCCCAACGGCCTCGTATCACTAGCAGTCGAGATGACAGCCATCTTATCCGCACGGCTGTAACGGATCGTGCAGTCACGTCTCGATCCCTGAGTCAACAGATGGGGACATTTGCAAGACAACAACCATCTGCACGAACAGTTCGACGACGTTTGCAGCAGCACGGACTATCAGCTCGGAGACCGTGGCTGCGGATACCCTTGACGCTGCATCACAGACAGGAGTGCCTGCGATGGTGTACTCAACGACGAAACTGGGTGCACGAATGCCAAAACGTCATTTTTTCGGATGAATCCAGGTTCTGTTTACAGCTTCATGATGGTCGCATCCGTGTTTCGCGACATCGCGGTGAACGGACATTGGAAGCATGTATTCGTCATCGCCGTACTGGCGTATCACCCGGCGTGATGGTATGGGGTGCCATTGGTTACACGTCTCGGTCACCTCTTGTTCGCATTGGCGGCACTTTGAAAGGTGGACGTTACATTGCAGATGTGTTACGACCCGTGGCTCTACCCTTCATTCGATCCCTACGAAACCCTACAGTTCAGCAGGATAATGCACGACCGCATGTTGCAGGTCCTGTACGGGCGTTTCTGGATACAGAAAATGTTCGACTCCTGCCCTTGCCAGCACATTCTCCAGATCGCTCACCAATTAAAAACGTCTGGTCAATAGTGGCCGGGCAACTGGCTCGTCACAATACGCCAGTCACTACTCTTGATGAACTGTGGTATGGTGTTGAAGCTGTATGGGCAGCTGTACCTGTACACGCCATCCAAGCTCTGTTTGACTCAATGCCCAGGCGTGTCAAGGCCGTTATTACGGCCAGAGGTGGTTGTTCTGGGTACTGATTTCTCAGGATCTATGCAACCAACTTGTGTGAAAATGTAATCACATGTCAGTTCTAGTATAATATATTTGTCCAATGAATACCCGTTTGTCATCTGCATTTCTTCTTGGTGTAGCAATTTTAGTGGCCAGTAGTGTAGTAACTTTAATTCCATAAAAAGGCGAAGCCACATTTTCAGAAATTCACTTCGGCTAAAAAAATGGAAAAAAACAAAAATGTGCAGTAGTGGCAGTGGTTACACTGACCACACACACGCGCGCGCACACACACACACACACACACACAGTTAGCGTTAAATGGATGTTGCTTTCGTGCTGTACAATTTTACTCCTTGTTTTCCACAAGCGTATTACATAACAGCAAAAAATTATACACAGCGATGTGTTATGCCTGCTCAGGAAAACTACAGCTGTAAAGCAGGACCCAGTTCATCGACTGGACGTCAGAACGCTTTGATTAGTATACTGAAGGTAATAACAGCTCTCTATTAGCACGGGACGTAGCCGTTTAATGCCGTGTTGGACATATTTCTAGTTCCAGATGATTGTGTCACATAGACATCACTCACAAACGAAAGTACTTCTGACAGATGGCTGCTAGCAGGTATTATTATACCAGTTTATAACTTTGTACTCCAGCTCGGGTGACTTCCTTCACAGAGGCAAAGTCATGCTGTCTGGGGAGTTTATGTTCGACGTTATCTTTCCCTCCATACTCGCGCAATTAAAGCTTCGATCTAGGATTGCGGTCATACCAAGACAAGCCGCATATGTACCTGAAACACTGGAAGGCTTGCAAGGGAGTTATCGTTTTGGTCTGATGTTTCAACTGTTCTGTAGTGTGAGTCATTCTACAGTCCAGACCCACTCTGACAGTGTGTGAAAGGTTTCCGACCAACGGACCTGCGCTTACTTTTCCGAACGACAACATTGTACATCGATCCCCTTCTCAAGCAAACCGAAAACCTTATAACGATAGATTAAACAAATTAGATCCCAAATAAAGTTGTACATCCATGTACGGCCATGAAATGAGGGGACATTCCATAAAGATCTTCATTTTCAATCTCTATGCTATTTACACTGCAAATAAACCAAAATAATGTTCGATACATTGTATATGTCAACATTTTCATAAAACGAAAGGACAAGCAAATCCACAGATATACGACGAAAATTTTCAGGCTAAACAATCGCCATCGTGCAGTGTTTAGAGTGATTCTTCCCGAAATATAGTCCGTTGTCATCAGGCACAGAATTTGGTCAAAAATCTTCACAACCATACTTATCGTGAGAGAAAAGGAAATCACATCCAAACAAGACTGCATCAAAATATATTCCATTCTACATCACCAGCTATGCTTGCCAATATTTGGCGAAATGGTGCGTTGTGTGTGGTTTGCTGCCAAGCTATGCACTGAGGGAGAAGCTTTTATGTATCTAAATCAAGTTTTCTTTTTCTGGGGAATCCTTAAAACAAGCATGCAATTGTAAAAATTCAGAGTGGATTAATATCGACCAAGCACGTGTAAATCATCAAGTGTAAAACGTTAAAAGTATCGCATTTTACGTACGAAGTTTTCGTGCACGCTCTACAATCCAGTTCAGTTGCTGACCGCAGAAGAGTCCGTCCGCACACGGAGCGCCCTCCCCCCCGGCGCGACATTTCCGACCGTCCGACGCCCGCCCTGGTTTCACTGCCGCCTGACACCCCCCGCACACTCCCGACTTGGCCCCATCCATCCCATTTTCATCTGCTCCCGAAACTTAAAGAAACGCCACCGAGGACTTTGCTCTGGTAGTGGTGAAGCGGTGAGTCGAGAGTTGAGGTTGTGGGTTCGTCAACAAAGTCAAACATTCTTCAGTGACGGCATCGCGAATATGGTCTCTCGTTCGCACAGATGTGTTCGTCGTAAGGGCGGTATGTTGATTTACAGATACGTAAACATGGAGAGAAAATGCAGAATGTTAATAAAGTCTGCCGTATTTAAAGCGCTTTAAGACTTTCCGAATAATTCGACAGCTAGCACTGATATTTGCAAACTCAAATTTTACTTTCCCATTCGTTTTCATGGCTTTTAATAAAATATTAATAAATACATTGCCTGGAGTATTACTCCGGTTTATTTGCGCTGTGACGTACAAAATGAGAAATAAACTAAAAAGACTGCACCAAGAGACTCGACCCCAGGACGCTGGGATTACTGCTCGGAACTCTCTCTGGACCGCTGGCTGGGGGCTGTGCCGACATAAATGACTCACTCCCCGCCCGACCCGCGCCAAAAGACCCAACGTTTGCTGAACGCTTGGCGTTCTGGAGCCCTCATTTATGTCACAGTGATTTATGGCCGAGCCCTGCTGAGACCATAAATTTGGAGGAAATCGGTGTTGACCAGCAGGTGAGCTGCCCTTGTCAGTGAAAAGGAATAGAGAGACCCCTGTTCGACAGAGAACGCAGAATAATTTCTGTCGGCGAACATGCAAAATCTGCACCAGATGAGGTACGTAGTACCAGGTTGCAACCCATTTTTCATGGTAGTATTATGATTCCATAACCTTAAATAACTAGCCTAGCTTGTGACTAGCGAAGCAAATTTCCGTCTAGCCTTTATTGTGAATTATCACGAAGTAGCGCAAACCATATCGCTATATAATGTATCATTACACAATGGAAAGGTTAGGCAATACAATGCTTAATAATAAAACACTACAGAGCACGTGAGTTACACCTTCAGGCAATATTCTTCAATCATTGTGTTCGACTGGATAAATAACGAGTTATTTATTCAAACACTGTTTCAAAAGGTGGTTATTGTTTACTGTGATCCCAGGCATTCGGCTGCAGGTGCACCTAGCAACCTAAACGAATTGCACTGGATACGAAACACACAGTTTAAAGACTTCTATAGTTTGAATTACAATGAACAGTCAGTATTGTTGAAACAAAACTGTGTCAAAATTGAGCACACCAAAATAAGATATGTCAAAGATCTTTCTCGTAGACACTGCAGTTTTTCTTATTTGGTAACAATACCATCAGGTGACAGCAGCTTTGTCAAAAGACGCTATTTCACGTTTATAACAACTCTTCATAGAATACATGAATTGGAAGAGAAAATAAAAAATTCGAAGGTGTTCTGTGACAAGACGGGCAAACATAAAAATCAACTTGCGCAATACCTGGTCATCGGAAGCTATGTGAAATCAAACGTACACTGCCAGGACAGTCGCCACAAATCTGTTAAGAGTTGCTTGTCCGCTGATCTATATTTAAAAAAGATGTTGATACGTTTAGAAAACAACATCCCGTATATAAATGCAATGAATGCACATAGAGAGCGATTTTCCACTCGTGTTTCAATCTGAGATTTGATGTTCCTGGAGCAGTCTTGATCCTACTGTGACAGGTTTTATTTGGGTATTATGTCAGCAGAGAACGATGAAAGACAAGCTATTGAAATTGAAGGAAGATTACATCATTACAACGCTGAAGGGTCTTATAAAGCGGTGAAGGAAGACGAAAACAAATCCCCAGTCCTATCTCTTTTTTTACTTTACGTTGCTTTACAGCAAGTGTTTTTCTGTCCTGTATTGTCCCTCTCCTCCGTGTTTTATCAACGGCAATATTCCTGTTATAGTGAAGCCACACATAATGCGGGAACTAATGATGGAACAATGTGCTTTTGGCGTGAAAGTGTTGACAGCGAGGATCAACCGAAATTTCTTCGTGTATATTGAAGTACATCACCACAAACTATCAGCTCCTTCCTCAGGGGGAAGGTAAGACTTTCGTCATTTGGTCTGACAGATACACAGGGCGAAAAAATAACTGGCATATGTTGTCACTTTGGCAATATTTAATAACTCTGGAATATTTTACTACAGTCAATCATAAAACTTCCTGGCAGATTAAAACTGTGTGCCCGACCGAGACTCGAACTCGGGACCTTTGCCTTTCGCGGGCAAGTGCTCTACCATCTGAGCTACCGAAGCACGACTCACGACCGAGCGAGGTGGCGCAGTGGTTAGCACACTGGACTCGCATTCAGAAGGACGACGGTTCAATCCCGTCTCCAGCCATCCTGATTTAGGTTTTCCGTGATTTCCCTAAATCGCTTCAGGCAAATGCCGAGATGGTTCCTTTGAAAGGGCTCGGCCGATTTCCTTCCCAATCCTTCCCTAACCCGAGCATGAGCTCCGTCTCTAATGACCTCGTTGTCGACGGGACGTTAACCACCACCACGACTCACGCCCGGTACTCACAGCTTTACTTCTGCCAGTATCTCGTCTCCTACCTTCCAAACTTTACAGAAGCTCTTCTGCGACGATACTGGCAGAAGTAAACCTGTGAGTACCGGGCGTGAGTCGTGCTTGGGTAGCTCAGATGGTAGAGCACTTGCCCGCGAAAGGCAAAGGTCCCGAGTTCGAGTCTCGGTCGGGCACACAGTTTTAATCTGCCAGGAAGTTTCATATCAGCGCACACTCCGCTGCAGAGTGAAAATCTCATTCTGAAGTCAATCATAAGTTCCTGGTATCAGGTCACAATTTTCTGCAGTGTGACCGAGACCTTGTCCTGATACAGCATCAGAAGGATCATCATACTGTGCATGTTCCTGAATACTGGGTAGAGGTTTTCGCTTCATCGGGGCTATGAAACCTTTCCTCGTATATGATATGAAGCCAGAGGAGTTATATTGGAGTGATTAGGAACATTCGTTGAGAAGGTATTCGAAATTCAAAATAACTTCTTCACACTGGATACAGATAACTGCAGATTATCCAGGAAGAGTTCGCATCAGAATCCGCCACAATGTATTACAACGGTTGCATGCATATTCCACCATAAAGAAATCAGGAGGGGTTCGCAATACATAAAGTCTAAGCCCTATAGTGTGCCACTAACTGAAACTCCTCTTCTCTGTTCAGAGCTGTTGCCAATATAGGGAGGAAAATTGAATGACTTAATGGATATGCACAACTGTATTCCAGTGGGACTGAAACAATTTTATGAAGTGAAGGTTGAGTAACATTTTAGTGTACTTATTTCTTTGTAAATGACGTCAGCATAATACATAGTACAAGAATTTACTTCAGTGACAATTTCCTCTGCGCTGCACGTAGGTGCAACACAACAGACGGGTATCTGTTGAGAGGCAAGAACAAACGTGTGGTTCCTGAAGAGGGGCAGCAGCCTTTTCAGTAGTTGTAGGTGCAACAGTGTCGATTATTGACTCATCTGTCCTTGAAACACTAACCAAAACGGCCTTGCTGTGCTGGTACTACGAACGGCTGAAAGCAAGCGGAAACTACAGCCGTAATTTTTCCCGAGGGCATGCAGCTTTACTATATGGTTAAATGACGATGGCGTCCCCTTCGGTAAAACGTTCCGGAGGTAAAATAGTCCCCGATTCGGATCTCCCGGCGGGGACTAATCAGGAGGACATCGTAATCAGGAGAAAGAAAACTGACGTTCTACGGATTGGGGTGTGGACTGTCAGATCCCTTAATCGGGCAGGTTGGCTTTAAAAAGGGAAATGGATAGGTTAAAGTTAGATATAGTGGGAATTAGTGTTCAGTGGCAGGAGGAACAAGAAAATGGTTCAAATGGCTCTGAGCACTAAAGGACTTAACTGCTGAGGTTCGAAATGGTTCAGCCGGCCGTTATGGCCGAGCGGTTCTAGGCGCTTTAGTCTGGAACCACGCGACCGCTACGGTCGCAGGTTCGAAACAGATCGGGCTTGGATGTGTGTGATGTCCTTAGGTTTAAGTAGTTCTAAGTTCTAGGGGACTGATGACCTGAGATGTTAAGTCCCATAGTACTCGGAACCATTTGAACCATTTCAAAACGGTTCAAATGGCTCTGAGCACTATGCGACTCAATATCTGAGGTCATCAGTCGCCCAGAACTACTTAAACCTAACTAACCTAAGGACATCACACACAACATTGCCCGAGACAGGATTCGAACTTGCGACCGCAGCGGTTGCGCGGTTCCAGACTGTAGCACCTAGAACCGCTCGTCCACCCCGACCAGCGAGGAACAAGACTTCTGGTCAGCTGAATAAGTGTTATAAATACAAAATCAAATAGGGGTAATGCAGGAGTAGGTATAATAATGAATAAAAAATAGGAGTGCAGATAAGCTACTACAAACAGCATAGTGAACGCATTATTGTGGCGAAGATAGACATGAAGCGCACGATTACCACAGTAGTACAAGTTTATATGCCAACTAGCTCTGCAGATGACGAAGAGATTGATGAAATGTATGACGAGATAAAATAAATTATTCAGATAGTAAAAGGAGACGAAAATTTAATAGTCATGGGTGAGTGGAATTCGATAGTAGGAAAAGGAAGAGAAGGGTAAGTAGTAGATGAATATGGAATGGGGTAAGAAATGAAAGAGGAAGCCGCCTGGTAGAATTTTGCACAGAGCATAACTTAATCATAGCTAACATTTGGTTGAAGAATCATGAAAGAAGGTTGTATACAGGTAAGAGACCTGGAGATACTGGAAGGTTTCAGACAGATTATATGATGGTAAGACAGAGATTCAGGAACCAGGTTTTAAACTGTAAGACATTTCCAGGGGCAGATGTGGACTCTGACGACAATCTATTGGTTATGAACTGTAGATTAAAACTGAAGAAACTGCAAAAAGGTGGGAATTTAGGGAGATGGGACCTGGATAAACTGACAGAACCAGAGGTTGTAGTGTTTCCAGGAGAGCATAAGGGAACGATTGTCAGGAATGGAGGAAAGAAATGCAGCAGAAGAAAAATGGGTAGTTTTGAGGGATGAAATAGTGGAGGCAGCAGATGATCAAATAGGTAAAAAGACGAAGGCTAGTAGAAATCCTTGGCACGCGTATACGCGGACAATGAAAAAAAATTCCCGGCTTTTTCCTGGATTTCCTGGTTAAAAATACTCTTTCTCCCAGGTGAAAACACACTTTTTCCATGTTTTTTATGTGACACTATATTTTCTCTCGGAACTATAAAACTTATCAATCATTTGGATGGTTATGGTTTTATGCACGGGCGTGGAATTTCCCGGCACTTTAGAAAACGAAACTCACTGGGGAAAAAACACGTTTGGAAAGATGTCTAACGTGCAGCAACATATACGCTGCGTATTTTCGTATTACGAAAGTATACATTGGAATTCCATCAAACACCGCATGCTACTTTCCGAATCATTGAAATCGAGATTGCGATGCGCTTTTGTAAGCCAGTCACAGCTCATGTCACGTGATCTCGCCAGCCGTTGACAGCGGATATTCAGAGCATAGGACACGTGATGTAGTCAGCCAACAGCAACGTCACTGTTAAGTAGCACGAAGACAAACAGCGAAAGTTAATAGTTTAAATTAATATACATGGTGTTGTTACAAGAAAAGCAAAGCTTTCACATATAAAATTAGTCTCTAAGGTTAATAAGCTGCAAGGGAAGCTAAGCTTTCGCATATAATGTTGATCTTTTCTGCGCGTGTTACACTTTAAGATATATCACACAAATGTGCCAGTAAAATTTTCAATAATGTCGTAAATGTCTGATCTTCAGAGTTCGAAATCTTCTAAATGGCTCGTCATTGAAGAGTTGATTTGTAAATGAGAGTCAAACGCTCTTTGATTTAAGGAATTCATGGTACTTTCTCGCACATAGTTCAACTTACGTAAAAGGATATTTACTTTGAAAGTAAAGCTTTTCAAACCACCATTCGCAATATGTTCCCGCGACCTGTTAGAAACAGGTTCGTTTCCGCAGTTGCCAGAGAGCGCAGATAACGCGACACCGCGCTTGCGCAGCTACCATGACGTAGGAAGCCAGTATGTGCGTACGTGTGAAACATTAAAAGATCGCACATTATGTCATAAAAGAAACAAGACGTCAGAGATTACTGCAAGAGCATCGGAATTTCGTGAACCATACTAAAATGTGCACGTTTAAAGTGCATATTTAAAGTGCACATTCCAATGTCCAGATACCCAATGAAGTAGTCCTCGACCTGATACTAAGCTTTTCAGTGTGGTTTTCAGGATGTAAATTTTATTGGAGCACCAGTACTGTATTATATCATGTCTGGCTCTTAATTGTGGCAAAATGTCATACGTGCTAGAAGACGAAAACGTGCACTTGAAATTCAGCAACCAGTTGAAACTAGCCAGAACTGTAGAATTTCGTTTCAAATACATTGACTGCCTCTGCGGAAAAGGTTAATAAAATCAAATTTCTTTAGCAAACAAACAAAAATAACTACATTGTTCTGTAACATGATTAATGCTTGACTGTCAGAAAGGTGGAAATAAAATAAAATCTGAAACTAATAAGATATTTTAGCCTTCCGTAATTATGTGAATGTATTTTAATTCACTTCATAGCTCCCGGCCACAGACATCCGTTTTGTTTTCATTTGACGTGAGAGTAAACGAGGGGGAAACAGCAGAATCACTAAATGTAAACACGGGTCACGTGCGGACTGCCCACTATAACTCAAGACTGCTCTGCGCGTCAGCCCCGGATCTACGACATTTGCGAACCGGGTCAATACGAAAAAATCGAATTTTCAAAAATATCTTCATCTTGTAGCGTACATCTTTCTGAAAAGTCTGAAACATAAAACATATGTGTTCGAGGAAATGTAAGACATGTTATATGGTCTGAAGTGCGCCAGTGTGTATTTTGTAATGGATGCCATCAAACTATATTCAAGACAGTGGAAATTGAAATGTCCTGTTGTGCCTCTCCTGCCCCCAGTCGGCCCGTTTGACAGCCTGCCCCCCCTTTTTTTTCAAATCTCGCAATTAATAGTGAATGGGATTATTTGTAAAAGGGAGAGTAAGATCTCTTCTGAAAATTTTCACTCTTTATTGTCTATTAGCTAATAACTTGCTCTTTTGTGGAACATAACATTAAATATTAGGAAACACAAAACCAATAAACACAATAGAAACAAGTAAGTACACATTTCTTCAATCCTTAGCTCCTAGCATTTTTTTCTCTGTAATCTTGCTATAGCTTTACATGGTGTGCTTGCCTCACCAAAGTTCGTCAAACGTTTGCTACATGAAAAATCGAAATGTCATTATCTAATACTGAAAAAGCTGTTAACACAAATCATACCCAAGATGGTGTGGTTTCTCGATCTGATTACGTCTATTTTGTCACTGTCTGATAGATAAAACAAAATAGGCCTTTCTAATATTGCAGCAATTTTGTAACACACACCAAATAAACAACACTGTTTTGGCACAAACGGTAATTTTTACAACACGACAGAATATAATTGACGAAGTACCAATATCAAATGTATATAAGACCTACTACAAGCAAAAAGCTTTATGTTAGGAAATAGTTTCACATTTCATTCATACGCACCAGTTCCTCAAGCACGAGATCGAAAAGCAGTATTACGAAATTTTTATATAAATTTGGAATCGTCTTATTCTTCCATAATTTGTGTGATGTCCTCGTTTCTTCTCCTGCCCCGCTCTAACAAACAATCTTGTCATCAAGAATTCTGTAGCTATTCCTGCCGTTGTGAAAATTTGTTCGCCGATTAACTTCACAAACCCTGCCAGAATCACGGGTTTAGTTATCCCGCGATTATTTTCCGGTTAGGCGCTATTACGTTGTCGTACAACACGTTTGTCGCGTTAGTTCCAAAATATAACTTCAGCGGCTGCTAGCCGGGGACTGTACAACTGGTCCTTACAAGTGTAGCGATCTGGCCAAAAATTTACTGTCAAAATTTCATTTTCTTATATACACTGAGAATATAATACGCAATCTTTCTTACCTGTTATTCCTGTTAGTCGTTTATTTCCACTGTGGTAGTCTGAATTTATGGATTTCGCTAGTAACGCTGAACATTTGCAAACCCAGTCAACCACATAATCAGACAGCGATTGGCGTTCATCCGTTCGGCTTTCCTCCGCTCAGCTCGTATAGTCACGTTCCCTTTGGTCTGCGGAAGTTTATTTCTAAATGCGACGAATATTCTCCTGACAGAGACATCACGTACACTATGCACGCATTCAAAAATCAACTTATGATTCATTCAGAAACCAACCTAAAATGTGTTAAAAAATGTTCATAAATCAACAGGGATGCGTTTCAAAATATTATGAATAATCGATAGACCAACGTGCGCTGGATGCTAGGCTTTTGTGAAACAAGTTTTTTTCCCCACGAGAATATGAATTTGACGCCCCCTTTTCCCGGAAGCATCTAGTTACTTGCTGCGACTGCTTGCACAGCCAACAGCCACATTCCTGTAGCCAGAAGCGGGAAAATCTACTGCTCAAACGCGACTCAACTGCGCATGCGCATGAGCCCGCTCGTAACTGCTAAAAGAAAATAATGTAAACAGTTGTGACTTCACACTCATCGGAGGCAATTTGTTGTTATGAAGCATTGCATAGTCTTTCTAAAGCCTTTGACACATTTGCTGTTGGCAGACGCTTGCATGATCACTGGGTGTCGTTGTTGTATATGGCGCATTTCCTTTGCAATTTAAATTATTATTTTTTTCTCTAGTTTATGTTTTATTGTTGAAGTATTTTTCTGCAGTACGGGGAAACAGTAATATCCTTACATAGAGTATCAGTTCTTACCGATCAAAATTACAAAACTTTAACTGAAAATTATAACAATGAAAAATTCCCGGAATTTTAAAAAATTCCCGTGTTTTTCCTGATCACCCGGTTCGTATACACCCAGCTTGGGTAACAGAAGAAATATTGAATTTAATTGATGAAAGGAGAAAATAAAGAAATGCAGTAAATGAAGCAGGCAAAAGGGAATACAGACGTCTCAAAAATGAGATCGACAGGAAGTGCTAAATGGCTAAGCAGGGACGCATTGAGGACAAATGTAAGGATGTAGAGGCTTATCTCACTAGGGGTAAGATAGATCCTGCCTACAGGAAAATTAAAGAGAACTTTGCACAAAAGAGAACCACTTGTATGAATACCAAGAGCTGAGATGAAAACCCCGTTATAAGCAAATAAGGGAAAGCAGAAATGTGGAAGGAGAGGATCTATAAAATGGTAATGTACTTGAGAACAATTTTATGGAAATGGAAGAGAATGCAGATGAAGATGAGATGGGAGGTATGATACTGTGTGAAGAGTTTGACAGAGCACTGAAAGACCTTAGTCGAAACAAGGCCCTAGAAGTAGACAACATTCCATTAGAAGTACTGGCAGCCTTGGGAGAGCGTGACAAAACTCTACCATCTGGTGAGCAAATGTATCAGACAGGCGAAATACCAGCAAACTTCAAGAAGAATACAATAATTCAAACCCCAAAGAAAGCAGGGGTTGACAGATATGAAAATTACCGAACTATCAGTTTAATAAGTCACGACTGCAAAATACCAAGGCGAATTCTTCACAGGCGAATGGAAAAACTGGTAGATGCAAACCTCGGGGAAGGTAGTTTGCATTCCGTAGAAATACGGGAACACCTGAGGCAATACTGACCCTACGATTTATCTTAGAAGATAGATTAAGGAAAGGCAAACCTACGTTTCTAGCATTTGTAGACTTAGAGAAAGCTTTTGACAATGTTGACTGGAATACACTCTTTCAAATCCTCAAGGTGGCAGGGATAAAATAAAGGGAGCGAAAGGCTATTTACAAATAGCACAGAAACCAGATGCCAGTTATAAGAGTCGAGGGGCATGAAAGGGAATCAGTGGTTGGGAAGGGAATGGGACAGGGTCGTAGCCTATCCCTGATGTTATTCAAACTGTATATTGAGGAAGCAACAAAGGAAACAAAAATCGGAGTCTTAAGAAATAAAGACTTTGAGGTTCGCCGATGACACTGTAATTCTGTCAGAGACAGCAAAGGACTTGGAAGAGCAGTTGAGAGGAATGGGCATTGTCTTGAAAGGAGGATACAAGATGAACATCAACAAAAGCCAAACGAGGATAGTGGAATGTAGTCGAATGAAGTCGTGTGATGTTGGAACTAGTTAAGGAAGTGAAACACTTAAAGTAGTAAATGAGTCTTGCTATTTGGGGAGCAAAATAACTGATGATGGTCGAAGTAGAGAGGATGTAAAATGTAGACTGGCATTGGCAGGAAAGCGTTTCTGGAGAAGAGAAATTTGTTAACATCGAGTATAGATTTAAGTGTCAGGAAGTCGTTTCGGAAAGTATTTGTATGGAGTGTGGGCATGTATGGAAGTGAAACATGGACGATAAATAGTGTAGACAAGAAGAGAATAGAAGATTTCGAAATGTGTTGCTACAGAAGAATGCTGAAGATTGGATGGACAGATCACATAACTAACGAGGAGGTATTGAATAGAATAGGGGAGGAGTTTGTGGCACAGCTTGACTAGAAGGGATCGATTGGTGGGACATGTTTTGAGGCATCAAGGGATCACCAATTTAGTATTGGAGGGCAGCGTGGAGGGTAAAAATCGTAGAGGGAGACCAAGAGATGAATACACTAAGCAGATTCAGAAGGATGTAGGTTGCAGTAGGTACTGGGAGATGAAGAAGCTTGCACAGGATAGAGTAGCATGGAGAGCTGCATCAAACCAGTCTCAGGACTGAAGACCATAACAGCAACAACAATTTAGTATTCACAATGTTTCATATGAAGATTTTGTTGAATACCGTGGTTAACTACAATCCTTTGTATACTGTTGTTGGTTACAATCTTGTACACTTATGTGTGAGGTTGAAACCTTGTTCTCTGTCAAGATGGTAGTTTATCCATTATTTCTTTTTTTAGTTTACGTGTGCCGTTCACAAGTGCCTGTCAGTCAAAGACGAAGTCAGTAGAATTGTTGCATTACAATTTTGGTTTTAGAAGTACAAACATTTGTACAACATAATGTTTTCCTTCTTCCTGGAAAAAAAAGTTACTTCTGTCGGTTACAACCTTGTTTTGGGAGGCTATTCGGTTACAATATCAGTCCGTACTTGCCGCTGTTTATACTGAATTCAAAGTATTGCTACCGGCAACAGTCGCAACATTTTGCTGTACACGGAGCTTCCACACTTCAGAGAGCAGGACGTGATACGTGTCGTACAGGCGAGTTCGTCACTGGGTATGCGGTGTTCCGTGTCTGCAGCGACGAGCGCGTTTAGACGATACTGGAAAATGCAACAAGACGCTGTCTTGTGGTTTTGAAAGGATTTAGACAGGTCAGCCACATATTACGCAGCATTTTGCGGCCTCAGGCCGTAAACCAGACAGTGCCTACATTCTCTGAATAAAGGTCTAGGAATTAAATTGCACACATCACGTAAATTCCGAGGATAACAACTACTATAAATAATTAGAAGGTAACTGTCAAATAGGTAAGCGAGACTGACATATGGCATAATATTTTTTACCACCTGAGAGATTATGCACACACACTCTCACACACACACACACACACACACACACACACACACACATGCCGTGATGCAGGAAAGTAACTGAGCGCCGCATCGCGAGCCACTGTTCCCTGAAGTGGCGGGTCAGCGGCTCTGACGTCACGTGGCCCCCTCCCCCCCCCCTTCCCCCACCAACAGCCTCATGCAACGGACGCTGCAAGCCGTGACCTTGGCGCTCCCGCCTGCTTTTTTTCTCTCTCCAAGATGCGAGCACATGCAGCGCTTCCCGTGACAGAACGCTGCATTCCGAATAAACAGTTTCGCCCTCCACTTGCCTCTAAGTCTTCCTCAGCCATTCTTAGCAACGACAGAACAGAACCTAGCCCCGTGTTCTCAAGGAAATCTTACGTTCCGAACGTATCCTTAAAGGCTATTTTCACGTACAATAGTACAAGTACTTTTAACTCGAAGTGGTGGCCACTTGCATTTTCCGCAGTTATTTTGATTTCAGTCTTACAGAGAAGTTGACAGGTTGCGAGTACATAACGTAATCAGTTCGTATCAGATGGCCATTCAGTACATTTCACCGACTCTGTTTACTGTTGGCTGCCCTGGTATCCATCCAGGAACTCAAATTCCTCCGTCTGTTCCCTTGTGCTGTGCCCAGTACGAGGGCCTAAACTGTTATTTTGTGTCAGCTGTTTTTGTAGTAACCGTCACTTTTGCGCTAGTATTTTTTAACAGTTCTTAGTAACTGGCTGTTATTGTGCTGTGATTGGTTGATGCAGTACAGACTGAACAGTCCCGTATTCGGTTTTATACTACCGGAGTACTGGTGCCACATTTAGTGGCTTTGTGTTGAACATAAGTGCAAGGAAAGAAAGAACCCTCGGAAGCGCGTACTTGTAGGTGCAAATTCTTACAATAGAACAGCGCAAAATGACGCGCCATATGGCGACGTCGTCATCGCAAGCTGCACTTACTTTGGTGTCAAACACCGAGTTTAATTTCTGCCCCTTCAAACCAACTACAGTAAGAAACTAACGACAGTAAGGTCAGCACTGTGGATCACCACACAAAACTGTCAAGTCTTGATGCCGTAGTAGTTTTCTTTAGTCGTGTCGGAAATATTTCGTTAGAGAAAACTCACGTTAGTAAAGTCTTGGATGCACTTATAAAAACTGCGCCATTCATCGTGTAAAGACTGGGTATTACGTTTCGCACTGTGAGAATGGAGACTGCTACACCTGTCATTACACTGTTTTAAAGACCTCCTGGGTGGTGTCTGCACATTTTGGACAATATTTGACCGCCGTGTCGGCTCCTCTGTCTTGGATTTTTCTTTCCATTGTTTATTTTTATTCACTATCGTTCTTTTAGCTTTGCCGCCACCTGCTCACAGTCGGCGATAAACTGTTGTAAAGATAATGAACATCAAATAAAGATTTTGTTAACAAAAAAATTAAAAACCGGCTCCCTCATTATCATTTCAAGTTAGAATTTCTCCTAATTAATTTTAGGTCTCAAAGAAAAATGTTTTGGAAGACCCCAACACAAAAGAGATTACGAAGAAGAAACTAATTCTCTTCTAGCCGCAACAGAGAGTAACCGACCACAGAATCAATTTGCATGTTTTACATCTGTCTAGGTGCTAATGATCATTTGCATATTTTTATGTGAAGTACAAACATGAAATAATTTGCACAGGCGATAAGAACAAAGAAATATTCGAAACTAATTTTCTCACTAGGAAAAGATAAAGAGAAATAACTGTTTGAAACTGATAAATAAGGGGACCAAAACTGTATCTCTGATGAATAAGAGTAAGTAGAACAATATTTGCTATCACTAGATTTGCCAACTACTCAACATTTTAAACGTGAATGAACGAGAGATGGAATAATTCGTGAGTGGTATCGAAATTTAATTGTATTATCTGTACAAGTCAGAGATATAGTAGGGATCCAACTGTGCTTTACAGAACGTTACATCACTTACTGTGGCCTTTCGTAGCTTGTAATCGGAATGTTACACAAGGAAACCAATGATACTATAAGTAAACTGTCACTAAGACGTGAATTACAAGTTAACGAATAGCAACACTGATTAGCTCACCGCCGGCCGGAGTGGCCGTGCGGTTCTAGGCGCTACAGTCTGGAACCGCGTGACCGCTACGGTCGCAAGTTTGAATCCTGCCTCGGGCATGGATGTGTGTGATGTCTTTAGGTTACTTAGGTTTAAGTAGTTCTAAGTTCTAGAACCTCAGAAGTTAAGTCCTCAGAAGTTATGACCTCAGAAGTTAAGTCCCATAGTGCTCAGAGCCATTTGAACCATTTTTTTATAGCTCACCATACGTGTTAGGAAACACTATGACAAATTTCTCAGTATTATTTTGCGAGAAGAATGAAGCCATTGGTGCAGTGGTTTTTCGTACGTGACTCTGCACATAATGAACTTCTAGATCCAATTCTAGAATTCAAATACTTAACGCAACCTATTAACTACACCTGGGTCTTTTGTCTATGTATACGTCAGTCACACACGAAACTGCGTTGGTCCCGTCTATGTGCGTAATTAAAGTGTGTACCACAAAGGAGCAATATGGGTCCGATACCAATAGGCATATACTCACCATTTATTTACTTATTTATTGATTTATTTAACCTGGCAAGATTAGGGCCATCAGGCCCTCTCTTACATCTAACCAGGCATTCTACTTGTTTTACATTCATATGTTTTAGTAGGCATGTTAAACTACATCTAGTACAAAAAGTGAAATAAACAATTTGAAAGGTACACCTGGAAAAATACATACATATAGAATTTATATTCTTAGATCACAAGTACTGTTATAATGAGACATTATTGAAGAGACAGATTTTAGATAGGAGTGCTGGCAGCAGGGAGTATGAGGGAGACTCATGGCGAAGGGAGGAGAAGAATAGAGAGACATGATGAAACATAATTAAGGAAATATAAAGGAAAAGAAGATTCCGTGGCTAATATATATGAAGAGGAAGGCAACTCAGGAGCAAGATAGGAGACGCTAGCTTTGCTATTTGACAGATGAGGGGATTGCCCTTGTACATTAATTTTGTGGAGAACTTTATGAGGATGATAGTAGGAAATGCTTCAACTTCTTCTTAAAAGCAGCAGGAGATTGAATTTTGCGCAAGGTAAGGGGCAGTTTGTTCCAGAGGCGGACAGCGGCAACTGAGAAGGAGTTTGCAAAAGTTTTTGTTTTGTGAGTGGGCACAGTTAGGACACGCTACCGTTGACTGCTTACGGACAGATTCCCGACAGAAACGTACACAGTATATGTGCTTGCATTATAGGCAGCACTGTGTGGTCAGTAAATACCAAAATGGTGCTGTACTCTCTCAATTAATACTGGACACTGCAGTGATTAATAGTAAGGGCACAGGAGTACTCTGATTGTAAACATTGTCGGGAGTGTTCTTTGAGGCAGATTATGTGTACAAATATTTTCTAGGTCATTCAAAGAATTCGCAAATACAAATTTATCAACAGATCTGACTAAAAATTAAAATAATTTTTGGCATTACATGAAAGCAGCAAGCGGATCGAAATTATAAGTTCAGTGGCTCAGTGACCATACTGGCGTAGAAAAGGAAGACGACAGACAGAAGGCGAAATACAGGGCTACCAGGAATCATTTGTTTCCTGAAGTCTGAATTTTCCAAAATATTACGTGCACAAATATTATTGGA
The DNA here is from genome assembly GCF_021461385.2 of Schistocerca piceifrons. NCBI lineage: Eukaryota > Metazoa > Arthropoda > Insecta > Orthoptera > Acrididae > Schistocerca > Schistocerca piceifrons. Next base: position 2,301,739 of record NW_025727757.1, read on the forward strand.
TCATCAATACAAACGCAGCTAGTTTAAACTGTGCCGACCACCTGACATCACGAATTCACCGCCTTGCCAAAATGCCGACGAGGCAAGAGAAGCGATTTCATGCGTTGGAATACGCGAGATATTTGACCAAATGTGGGCAGCTGCAACCGTGGGGGGGGGGCTGAACGAGATTTTTGTACAAAGAAGTCAACAGCGGGCACAAGCCGCGAACTCTAAATACCGCAACAAAGTGTGTGGAAGACCGTGCGTCGGCGCTTACACTTCAAAAGGTGCCGTTTGCAGCTCGTGGGAAAGCTGTGGCGAGTAACAGAATGAGATGGGGCTGAGGTAGCGTGCACACTCGCGTCCATCTAGAAAAGGTTTTACTGAGCTTAACGAAAGCGATGTTGGCCTGACGTATTGACGATGCCCTTTGGCTACACTGTCTAAAGGATCATTCTAAGAAGTATCAAATTAAGATCAACCTGAAGACGCCTAAGTAAGGCGAAACGCGTAGTTGAAAAATAAAAAAATTAAAATGCAACCAAGACTGTTTTGGCAGAAATAGTCATTTTTATAGCACGACAGAATGTAATTCACGAAGTATCAACAATATATATATATATATATATATATATATATATATATCAGATGCCTATTACACCTACTAATAGCAAAAATCTTTATGTTAGGAAATAGTTTCACGTTTCATTCATACGCTCCAGCTTCTCAAGCATGAGATCGAAAAGTAGTAGTATGAAATTTTTGTGTAAATTTGGAATCATCATATTCTTCCATAATTTGTGTGATGTCCCCGTTTCTTCTCCTTCCTCATTCCAACGAACAACCTTGTCATCACTAATTCTGTAACTTTTCCTCGCAATGTTAAGTAAGACTCATTCTCTGGTTAGCTTCACCAACCCTGCCACAATCACCAGTTTAGTTATGCCGCGTTTATTCTCTAGTTATGCGTTATTACGTATCCGTACAACGTGTTTTCCGCGCTACTCCCAGAATTTAACTTAAGCGGCTGCTAGCTGGGGACTGTACACTAGTAAGTGTAACGATCTGACCATGCTTTTCTGTCAAAATTTCATTTTCTTAGATACACCGAGTAGATAATATATAATCTTTCTTTAAACTGTTATTCCTGTTTGTCGTTTATTTGCACTCTGGTAGTCTAAATCTACGGATTTAGCTAGTAATTATAACAAAGCTGATCATTCGCAAATCCCGTCAACCACATAGCAAACAGCTATTGGCATTCACCCGTTTGGCTTTATTCCGCTCAGCTCGTATAGCCCTGTCTACAGGAAAGTTTATTCCTAAATGCGACCGAGATTCCTGTGGCAGAGGCATCACATACTCTATGCATGCATTCAAAAATCAACTTATGATTCATTCAGAAATCAACTTGGAATACGTTCAAAAATATTAAGAAATCAACAGCAATGCGTTTCTAAATCATATGAATAATCCACAGACCAACATGCTCTGGATGCTAGACGCTTTGTGAAACAAGGTTTTTTCCCTCAAGAATATGAATTTGGCGTCCCCCACGCCCCCCTGAAACTGTCGATTTTTACGGGTAGCATCTGGCTGCTTGCTGCTACTGCTTGTACAGCTAACAGCCACACTTCAGCAGCCAGAAGCGGGTGAATGTACAACTCATAGGCGACTCAACTGCGCATGCGCATAATCCGACTCGCAAGTGATCAAACTGATGTAATGGAAACAGTTGTCGTCGTAGTTGTTTTTGGGGAAGGAGACCAGACAGCATCGTCATCGGTCTCATCGGATTAGGGAAGGATGGGGGAGGAAGTCGGCCGTGCCCTTTCAGAGGAGCCCTCCCGGCATTTGCCTGGAATGATTTCGGGAAATCACGAAAAACCTAAATCAGGATGCCCGGACTCGGGATTGAACCGTCGTCCTCCCGAATGCGAGTCCAGTGTCTAACCACTGCGCCACCTCGCTCGGTAAAAGCTAACTAACCTAAGGACGTCACACAACAGCCAGTCATCACGACGCAGAGAAAATCCCTGATCCCGCCGGGAATCGAACCCGGGAACCCGGGCGCGGGAAGCGTTTATTGCTGCAGTATTATTCTGTAGTAAGGGGGATACAGTTATATCCTTTGTTAGAATATCGCTTCTTAGAAGCCGAAAACACAAAAATTTCACTGAAAACTAAAACAATGAAAAATTCCCGGAATTATAAAATATTCCCGGGTTTTTCCCGAATCTCCCGGTTGTCCCGGGTCGTATACACCCTGTCATTACATCATTCAGAAGCCATACTGGAAATTACCGATAACTCGCGTCACAAATATGCGCAGTAATGTTCAGATCCGTTTTGTTTCTTTTTATACCAACTTAAAAGTAAGACGCAGTAAAACGGAGCAAACGAAATAAAACCGTGGACGGAACAGCCCGGTCTGTACTCGTCCGGGACGTGGGGACTCCCGCGGGGCGGCGTGCTCACGTGTCAGGCGCGTGCGACGCCTCTCCGTGCACAGGCTGCGAACGTCTTCAAACGTACCTCTACACTAGCGACGAACGCTGCCCAATACCGAAAAATACTGAACCTGCCGATTCCAGCCACATTTCCATCCACGACGACGTCAAAACAGACATAAAACTCTTCAGAATCAAACATGCGTAAAATACGTGCCACAGCAAGAATTATTGTTGCTATAACATTCCATTTCTTTGGCTTCGCTGACAACCGTACTGTGAACCTGTCAACTAGCCTAGGCCTCGGGCTATGCAACAGATCAGTTTTCCACCACAGCCTACATTACAAAAAATAATCTACCGGTATGTAAAGTTAAAATTAACAATTTATAGTTATGGTACTCAAATTTGCGTTTTATGACGATATGCGGTCTAAGTGATACACATCTTACGGTGTGCAGTCTAACTGACACACATTTTCAGGACTGTTTGTCAAGTCAAAGTGTCGATAAATGCGACGTCAGGGGCTGCCCGTTACTCCAGAGCAGTGACTTACCGTCAATTACATGTGAGGCTTCTGTAACAGTACGTGGCTAAACGAAGTATTAACTACAGGTTTCAGTCAAATATAATCAGCAAATGTCTCCACAAATGTTATAATTCTGGCGTGATTCACTCTTCTGACGGAAACTAGTAACAGAAATCTACCTCGATGCTCGCAATTATAGCGCTGAAAATGAGAAATTGAATCCAAATTCTGCCGTCGTTATAGGTTGCATATAAAAATTTACACTGCTCTTTAATCGTGTCATTTCAATCTCAAGTAAAGAAGTTGGTAAATGACAGCGTCATAATCACTTTCATTCTTTGGTCACATAAGATGCGACTAATGCGCAAGCTCAGTTACGACAATTTTTCTACACGAGCTGCACACAACACGACGCGTCTCAAAGATCGCTGATGCGTTGCTTTGTCAAGACACAACGCTCTCTTATCAGACAAATATTAACACGAGAACAGCCAAACAAAGTGTTGTATAGTGCAAAAAGAATTGTGGCGTGTGATCGCTTCCGTTTCATCGGCAAATCTCAACCGAGACGTCACAGAACAATAATAAATAATACGAAAGGTTTATTTCACGAAGCACAAACATTACGATGAATTCTCCAGAATTCGCCAACTACTAACCAAATCTTCGCCTCAGTTTAACCAGGATGTTGCGGAAAGCAACAGATCGCTCGAGCATCACAACCTCAACTCCAGAGAATTGTGAAAATAGTGAAATGAACGCGAGTGCTGCGTTTCATCGCCAGAACCATGTCGGCACGACGCCAAGTGTTGTGAATCGCGAGTGGATCACAGGATTCGGAACGCCCACGCACAAAACAAATTCCGACGTCTGAATACTTTGCAGACGACTTAAAGTGTGTAATATCTGACGTTAAGCACGTAAGCGAGAAAATAGGAACGGTTTGAAAATATTCTTAACGTGTGTTCCAACTCGCGAAGTGCTCATTCTCAAGTACTTGTTGAATAACGTCCGCGTATTTCAGCCCTGTGCGTTACGTTACGTCCAGACACGCCAACTTTCCAACTGTGATAATTTCCTCACTGTGTGCAAACCGTAATGGCAGATTATACCTCTGAATATTACGACAATATTTTAGACGTTTAAATTCGGCCAAATTAAGCGAAATGCTGAAAAACAAATTGTCAGCCCTGCAAGCCGCCGCATAGGCAACCTGCAATCGTTCTTGGCTTGCGGGCTGGCGGTCCAGCATTACAGACAACCACGGCTGCTGGAGTCTGGAATCGGTGGCGGAAGACGCCGTCTCGCAGTAAAATTCCCTCAGTCCGAAGTGCTGAATTTGAAGGTCTTCGCATACTGGCGTCCTAATACCATTGGTTATTTCGTCGCAGTGACGTAATCAGGAGCGCGTGGTTTTCGTTTTCAACAACAGTGGTACGAGAATTCTGCAGGATTCGACACTGGCAGATCGAAACGCTGCCCGGCCGAATGTGGAAGTATTTTCCATTTGGTTCCACGTTATTCTCGCTCAAGCTATCAGCGATTAAACGACTGAAAGAAGGCGATATATAACGAGTAATAAATTACTAAACACTAGACACGCTGTTTCAACACACTATTCGCCATCCCTCTGTTCGTACCGTTCCTAATTTTTTAACGTAAGAATGTATTAGACAGGAGCAGCAGTTGCTTGACGTTGCCCTGCCGTGAGTTACGGGACAAACCACACAGAAGCGTGCAGAACAACATCCGCCGCTTCCACATAATCCAGTGGAGCCCTGCTGCCCGCCTCACCTGTCTCTGGTGTTCTCGCCGAGAGGCTGGACTGAGCCGCACGCTGCTACACGCCCGGCAACGGTGCGACACAACTGGGCCGCACAGACAACCGGGGCGCGCGGCTGCCCCCACCCGGCGATGACGTCAGGGGGCGGCGTTGCCAGGCAGGCGAGGGAACGGCTGCGGCAGGGCGGGCGAGGCGTCCACGTCGCTGTCGCCACCGCACTCCGCTGCTCGACTCGCTGCGGCTCACGTCGTTACCGTCGCTGGCGCACGCCGACGCCACTAGCCCGACGCCACGGCTGGACGGAAAGAGAAGCAGGTTGCAGCCACACTGGAAATTCTCATCCGTGCGATGGGGAACAACAACGGCCGCCGACGGCAGCCAAAGCGCAAGCGCACTCAGCAGAAGGGCAAGATTCAGCAGTGCTACAAGTGGCGGCAGCTGGGCCATACTGCGCGTGACTGCGAGAACACCGTCGCGTGGTCGAAGTGCGCGGCGGCTGACGACACGCGCAGCTGCACGAAGCCTCGTGGGGCGGCCAGCAGCTGCGCGAACTGCGGCGGCCCACACGCCGCCAACTCGCGTAGCTGCAGCTGCCTCAGGGAGTCAGGCCGCCAGCCCGCCGTACCACGCGCTGCGGCGGCGTCAGGCCCCCACAACCGCACGAGCGGTCGACTGTGAAGAGCGGACAAATTGAATAGCTGGGCGGCGGCCATTAGAGTGGTAAACTGACGCGCGGAGTTCGAAAGTTTATACATCGCTTTTGGTTGTAAAATGCCTTCCCTAAAGTTAGGTCACAAACATAATGCCTCATTTAAATACGTTACTATAATATAGTTTTTAATTTATGAACAAACAGCAACTAGTCTCTGTTTATGAATTTATGTTACGTAGTACATGGAATCTGCCGTAGCTAAAAGTTATGCACTGGACCCCTAGCATTTTTCGTAGTTCATTTACGTTAGATGTACGCAAAATGCATCAAAATAGTCCAAGATTTGCCCACTATGTTAATAGATATTTTCTGACTCTACCTTGCTTTAGATATTATGATGAAAAGTGCGTTATATATGGCGTAGTGCTTTGGCAACTCACGACCAAATTATCACGTTTCAGCCTAACCTAGACCATCAAAACACTACCGATCAGCCAGCTACAACAAACAAGACTTCAGGCAGGCAACCAGTATCGCATTAGTCACAATATTTACTTACGTAGATGTACACTTCAGTTTATATGTGTGGTTTTTTCATATAATAAATAAAACACAACAACTGTTCCATCGAGAGAAGTTATGAAATCAGATTACAATTACACACATTGAGTTGCATTTTATAACGATAAAAAGCCTGCTAACTCAAATTTCGTGTTGCTTGCAACTCAACTTTTATAGTTAAAATAAAATGTGGTTCACAAAGAAAAATTTATCTTCTGCTGTATATGGTCTGGAAAACGAAAGATGGATGGAACAGCTACATCTTTCAGCTTTCTGCGATTTACGTAATTTTCAAGGAAACAACTTTCTTCAAAATGACCAGAACATATAAAATGGTATTCTGTCGGTCGGAAATCTTGCCTCCTGACAGTGTGTAACCATTTTTGTAACAGCTGTGGTTTTGAGAAAGGAAACCTGCAAATATATGCACAGACATTATGCTAATACCGTGTTACAAAAACATTTACTAAGCAAGTGCACTGACATACAAAACAACTTAAATTGCTACACAACTGTTCACCATTGTACTTCTTTTGATTGGAACGTACAGACAGTAGAATTACGAGTAACAAATACTGTATGTACGCCCCGACAAATATACAACGTTGAATCAGGGTCTTCATAAACAACAGTACTATACAACACATCAGACTACAACCACTATAATGGCGTCCAGCCGAAGGTTCAAATTATCCCGCGACTGCAACGCCACCAGTGAGTCTAGTTATTTTTTACAAGGTCTTTGGGCGGCGTCCAGCGCCATGGCGGCCGCCCCCCCCCCCCCCCCCCTCGCTACGGCCAGGGGTGCGAGCCGCGCCGCCACGAAGCAGAAGCCGCCACTGACGACGCCACGGCCGGCCCCCGAGTCCCCTTTGCGGCAGAACGGGCCGCGCTCAAAGGAGAACTTGTCGAAGTTCATCGGCAGCTCCAGCAGCTGCGCGAGGAGCTGCGTGTTCTGAACAAGAATATGGTTCCCGCGCCCGCCCCCCCCCCCCTTGCGGTGCGCCCGGTGGGGGTGGACGCCGTCACGCAGACGGACCTGCCGTCGCAGAAGGACGTGGCCACTCAAACGGACGTCGCCCCTGAACCTGCAGCAATGCAGGAGACCGGGGAGACGCCCACGGACGTGGCACCGTCCTCTCCTTCCTCAACTCCAGGCGGGAAGGCAACACAGAGGGGGAAGCAAGAAGAGGATGGCAATCTTCGCACGGACATCATACCCTTCCCGGACAGCACGAACGTGCCAAACGTGCTGAAGAAGATTGCCACCGTGGTACGGGATGGGCGCTTCAACGCCTAAAAGAACCCGTACCTCTTCGCCCAGGCGGAAGGGGTACGGAAGCCGTCGCTCCCACACAGGCCGTTTGAGATACGTGGTGGACATCGGGCAATTCTGCTCGAGTTCGTCACCAAGAAAGATCTCAACACCATCAACGCGAACCCAGTCTTCACGCCGCGCGACTGGGAATACATCCTAGAGGACGCAGTCGTCCGGCCGAGGAACGAGGTTCGCGACGGCAGGAGGAAGCTGTCTGCAGACCTGCAGACAGCGCTGCAGAACGTCTCTCGCGTGACAAAGAAGACCTAGAAGATCAAAGTCCACTAGTATGCCTGCATGCTAGTAGCCAGGACAGGACAGACACCGGACAACCAGAGGACAAACCATACAGTGAGGCCACATCACCATCGCATCACCAGGAACAGGAGGAACGACTGTAATAAGTCTAAACCCTTACACCTCGGGCCAAGGCCAAGGCCCGTTTGTAAAGCGTAAAGCGTAAGCCGTCGCCACTGCCGGGCCGCCTGCCTCCTTCCCCGCCACGGTCCGCTTATCTCGTACCGCGCTATGCGGCTGCTGACACAAACCCCGATCACATGGGGCTCCCAAAAGTGGATTTCGTAAACCGATTTCCCAACACCACTACTGGGTGGCCATGTAAAGACTTTAAAATCAGTTTTGCAAAACCACTTCTAGTTGCCAGTTTTCCAATTCCGCATTCGATTTTCGCTCCGATGTAAAAGCAACCGGTCCTGAAATGTGCTTGCGCTCTCAGCATTCGCGTTATTTTTAAAAATTTTCGGGTAATATGGATAGAGTGGCTTTTTGTACAGTGAAGGATGAGTGTAAATGTTAAACTATTTACAACTCGTCTGATTGAACAGAAATAGCGATTGTGCTGACTAAATCAGAAAGTGTAACAGCTGTTTTCCACGCGCCAGCAAACGCGCTTCAGACCTTAATATGTGAACAAGACGGCAAAAAACAGTTTTCTTCTTTCAGAAGATGTGTCTCACGTAAACCTAGTGACAGGTGCCGTTTTAAGTCGCGTACACACTAGGACGTAGGCTGGGGTGACTTAAATAGTCCCTTTTTTAAAGAGGCCGCCCTTTTTCTCGTTCTGCGTCCCGATGTCCAGCAGAATATACAACGGGTTACCAAATACCCCGTTCCTTCGACATCAGGAGTAACCATTTTTTTTGGCTTCATTTTGTGTTTTGTATTTATTTTAACATCAATTTAGCATCACAGACATGGTTTTTTAACATTTTAATGAGTCTTGGAACGAAGAAGCTGCATTTTGGTCACCGCATGAGGAGAGGTCCGAACAGGAGATTTTCCGCCATCGTGCTCACTGCTAGTGGCGTATGAATCACCTTGGCGACTTGTATCGATGATTTGCTACTGCAGAAATGGACAGATGTAACAAGTTTTCGTTGAAAGAACGTTATAAGGCTATCAGTGTTCAATTGTATTTGTAGTTACGACTTAGTTATTCTCTGTTTATGACAAATTTGTAGTAGATGCAACCGGCACGATATCCTCGGAGTTTTACAGACAACAATGAGAAGTAGACAACAGTTGAAACACTGGGTTCGGAGAGCTCGCTTTAGTGCGCTCCATTGTTGTTTCCTGCATGTGTAACTAACTCGTGCCCGTTAATACGAGGAAAAGAAAGTGTTCTTCCTCTAAAACCATGAAGGAAGAGTCCCCTTTCTTTAAGGAAAGCACGACTATACGAGGGTAGAATGTACGCCGTGTCGTTTGGTATTTTTCACTGAACATTGGGGACGTGTCGACAAAACGCAGCGCACAAAGTTTCTGCAAGAATTTCTAGCAGCATAACTTTCTTTGTAACTACGCATAAACTACAAACAGAGGAACAGAAAAGTTCCGCTACGGAAGAAGTGCTGTTTGGGTTCCATACCGCAAAACACGGTCGTTCTTTCCGTTCTACGGCCTTCATGGCTCTTCTTATCAGAGACGAATTTGAGAACAACTACACAAAATGCGAGTCGATCTTCATGAACGTTTTATAGCCATACAAATTGCGAGAAGTTCACGCAGAATTTGAGTTCTAATGTTCAAATGTGTGTGAAATCTTATGGGACTTAACTGCTAAGGTCATCAGTCCCTAAGCTTACACACTACTTAAACTAAATTATCCTAAGAACAAACACACACACCCGTGCCCGAGGGAGGACTCGAACCTCCGCCGGGACCAGCCGCACAGTCCATGACTGCAGCGTCTGAGACCGCTCGGCTAATCCCGCGCCAGAATTTGAGGATGCTGATAGTCCGTTTGTGTGAGTGATAGCTGAGGCATCAAATCACAAAATCTTGAAGCTGGTGACAATCCTAACTAGATAATTCATTCATACAAAACTTGTTCAATCCAACGTAATACATCTTCAGAACGTTAGTCGAGAAATGGCGGAATTATTAGCTAGCTTGAGTCTGGATATTTTAAAAAAGAAAAATATGGTTCACAAGATTGTCACATTTTGTGCAAATGACTGTAATACCAAACTTGGTGAATACAAGAGGGCAGGAATAAACAATGGTTATTCCAAACTTAACAGTGTTCTCGAGATTAACTTTCAAGGCATTGGTTGTGCAGTCCATGTGGTACAAGTGGAGATCAAGTGCAGAAATTCTTCCCATTAACATAGAAAAAGTAGTGAATTAAATTTTTGAGTATTTTGACATTTACATTCGGTGTGTGTATGGGGACTCAAATCATTCCGTGATTTCGTTGATACAGAATACAAACAAGTTCTAGGTAGTATTAACACTAAATGGTTGTCATTGTTGCCGGGTGTTACAAGAGTTATTGATATGCATGAACCTTTGAAATCTTATTTTCTGTCTCAAGATAGGTGTCCCAAATTGCTGAAACAATTTGAGAACCCACAGACACGTCTTTGGCTTTATTTCACACAAAGCTAATGAAAATGTTTTCAAAAATTGGAAAGAACCACAGTTCCGCAATCAGCTGAAGAGTTGGAGCTGTCAATTGTAATTAACTTGAAAAAGAAAGGCGTTTTCAGTCTGGTACGGGACAGTTGTCAGTTCATTTTATGACACTTTTGTAACTTGTTTAGAAAAGTCAACTTCTCCGTTTCTACCTCTGAAATCATTTCATTGGGTAACACTGAAAATTTCCGTTTCTTGGGCTTAACTTTTAAATTGTATGATAAATCTTGAGACAGTAGACTGATGTGCAACATTTCAGTTGAGATTGGATGCGTGAACAACATTTCATCCCAGAAACATGAGGAATGGGAAAAAAACTAATTTGGAAACAAGTAAGTCATGGTGTGGTGGATTCCATACACTTCAAATCACAGGTACTTCATGTAGAAATATAGAGACACATGGGAGTTTTGCTCTTGCTGCACCAGGCACAAATGCTGTTGTGGAAAGTGTGTTTTCAACTATGAATTCCATTTGGATAGATAAGAAAAACCGTTTTACCACTAAACTGTTGCAGCAATTGGAATAGTTAAGACTCATTATGCAGATTTTACCTGCAACGAGTTCTGCAATCTGCTATTAACCAAGTCAAAGCTTTTGAAAGGTATTAGGTCTTCTGATAAGCACAAAGTTAGTTCAGCTGGTTCAAATGGCTCTAAGCACTATGGAACTTAACCTCTGAGGTCATCAGTCGCCTAGACTTAGAACTACATACACCCAAATAACCTAAGAACATCACACACACACCCATGCCTGAGGCAGGATTCGAACCTGCGACCGTAGCAGCAGCGCTGTTCCAGACTGAAGCGCCTTGAACCGCTCGGCCACAGCGGCTGGCACAATGTTAGTAACAGTGTTCGTGATAGAGTAGATAAACGGTTTACATATTTTTGATGTCTACATTTGAGTCCATTTGTTAGAAAACGTTTAATCAGTTTCTGAGTATTTAGCATTGTAATCAGTTCTTGGAAAAACAATGATGTGTGATAGGATGCTCTGCCATTATAAGCCTGTTTCGAAGTGTCTTGTTAAATTATGAGCCTTTTCGCTTTTATTTATTTTAGTAAAGCGATTCAGCCATATATGCAGAATATTTTCTTTTTGCCTAGTGTCCCGATTTGTTCCAATTTTTTTATCCCAGTTTTTCGCAAATGTCCCGTTTTCTCACGTGGGAAATCTGGTCACCCTAGCCTAGGCCAACGAATGGCAGCAACTGCTCCGTTGGCCGACGAAGCGGCTGGCCTCGGTTGCGATTCGGTCTACGTTTGGTTGGCGTTAGAATCCCACAGCTAGTGGTCACGCCTGTTCGTGTTCGTGGGTTCAGTAGCGATTAGTTGTGTCTCTGGAACGGGTGTGTATTTAAGTTTTTGAGGGTAGCCACAGGTCGCACTGAGTATGTTTTATTGCCTGGTCTCGTTCTTTAATTCAACAAGAGCGCCATCAGTAACTCTGGATTTTATAGTTCAAGTACAGTATTTGGCCGTTATACTACGTTCATCGTAAGAATAAACCTGATGTAATCGTTACACCATGTATTATTCCACTGGAATCTCATCGAGTTGCGTTTCACATGGAGCGAAAGCCGAGCTGACTGGAGTACAAAAAAAAATGGTTCAAATGGCTCTGAGCACTATGGGACTTAACTTCTGAAGTCATCAGTCCCCTAAAACTTAGAACTACTTAAACGTAACTAACCTAAGGACATCACAAACATCCATGCCAGAGGCAGAATTCGAACCTGCGATCGTAGCGGTCTCGCGGTTCCAGACTGTAGCGCCTAGAACCGCTCGGCCACTCCGGCCGGCGACTGGAGTAAAGTACGATGATAAGGATACGTTTTGCGCTGTGCGTTACGCGTACATCGACTGAGCGACAGAACGGGACAACAGCTTTACCACCGCGTTTAACTTTGAGAGCACTAACCTGCAGTGATTTGAACGTTGCAGTTAAATCGTAAGAAGGGACGAGCACACAAATAATGTAGCTTCGAATGTCATTTAATTTTTAAAGAGAACGTAATACTGCTTAGCTATAGTCCAGCAATAAAGCATGTTTCTTAGGGGACCAGACAGAAAGCATTACACGCGCTCGTTCTTAGCTAACATAGTGTTGTAATTAAAAATAGGGGTGATGCAAATTCCTAACTTGAACGCAGGGTAATCGATCTGCGTGAGGTATGTGTGACGCAAAAGTGTATTCTAAGGATTTCACCATACAGTTAAATACTGAAGCCACGGAACGGATTACTTACGGTCAGTCGCCTGGTGTTGTCTCAATTCCTCCCGCATGCGAATCCGAGAAAGGCATTTCAGTACTGGGCCTGTCATCAACCACGTCGGTGACGACTCGATCAACAACAGAACTCACATCCTGTCACAAGCGCGACAGCGAGCGCAAGTGGAGATTGCAAAATTCGTAATTTACCTGCAGCTGTGCCTGCAACACAAGCGCCATTGTCTCACACTGCTCCGCACACTTGTAACAATACACCGATGTCTCGTAATGCCGCGTGTTTAACATCCATCTCCGCCGGTGAAGGGTTACTTAGAAACAGGCAGTTTGCCACGTATTCGTCAGACGGAAAGCGGATAAACCAGGTGGTTTTTATCAGTGCGTTCCACAACGGCATGGAGGCTCAAGAGATAAGATTTGTTGTTGGTTACACCCAAGGTGACGTTCTTTTGTGGGCCACTGAAATGGCGGGACGTTGTCACAGTTACGAGCAATCTGAACGCGCTTGTGTAAGTACTGGTTGGAAGCCGTTCAAGAAAGATTAAGACGAAGTCTTTAAACAGACTGCATTTAGTGGCAAGCTTGAAAGCTTTCGAAGAGTATTTAAGTACGACCACATGTTGGACAATTCCCATATCACAGGTGAATGTACTGGAGATATTGAAGAGCCGACTTCCGCCACACATAAGGGAAAAACCACATCAGAACACAACACGATACTGAGTACTTTTTGTCAGTTTTGGATTCCATCGACCTGATTTATGAAGAGGCGCCACGGCAACATAAAGCAGTAGATGAAGAAACACCTCAACCCGTCTTTGGAAACTAACCTGTAAGTAATAATGTTACTACGCAACAAGTACGGCAACCATACCCGACACAGTACATACAAAAAGGGATGGATTTGGTAATGAAAATGGGAAAAACAAAAGATTTAGGCGAGGTTGTCAGAACAATAGGAACAATTACAACGGGCAAGCGAACTACGGTCCGCCAGTGCAAGGCTATGTTCTGTCAGTGAACTGAAGAGCGAGCGAGCAAGTCCCCACTGTGCCTACCCAGCTACGTCACGAGGCGCTTCTACAGGCTGTAGTGCCGGCCCTGCCGCGGCGCGCGCTTCATATCTGTGGCGACGCCGTCTACAGATACGTCCCGGCGGCGTTTCTTTTTAGATAAATAATGAATGCAAAAGACGACAGCTTCTTCCGAAACACAACATTATAAAGTAAGTAATATTAACATAAGAACGGAAGTCAGGATTCTGATACAAACACAGAACCGAGTGCCTGTTCATGTGAATGTATCTTCCCTCTACTGCTATATGTAAAGCGAACCCAGTATAGTGCAATCAATCTGTAGAATTTAAGGCTTGTTCTTATTTCGTGTTTCTACTAAAAGCTAGAAATTTTCTTTGAAGGGTTCCGTCGAAACTTGACAATTCTTGCAACACGAAGAGTGATAAAATAGTAAGGATAACTTTATATTTCCGCTTGTGGTATTAGTCCTATTTGCGCTACATCTTTTGTCACTGTCTTCGTAAACATGTCTGAAGAGTATGTGTATAATGTTATGCATATTGGGTATTTATTCTATTGTCAGCTGTCAAAAAGGTTACATGTATTTTGGTAGTATCAAGGATTATTTGTTTTGTATATAAATAGATTAGAGAATCTGTATTAAATTTTGTTATAAGAATGGAATAAAGTGTATCAAATTTTTAGTATATTGCCAACAGGCCTTAAAAGACAGCGGATTTACTACCATGGATGAGATTAAAAATACACAGTTAGGAGACCTATAAACTGTCCCGAAGAAACCGTTCCAAATTTGTTTCGGTAATTGGAAAAATCACTGGCATAAGTGTAGAGTATCTACTGGGTAATATTTTGAAGAGGTTAACATTGCTGTAAATTAACAAATAAAGTTCTTACCAAAAAATAAAAATTAATATGTGAACGGAACTCTTATGTCAAGCTTTTGACATAGAAGTCCAGAATCGGTGTACAAGTGTCGAAGGAAATTTTAGCAGTGTTTAGCGTAGTTATTGCGCTTTTAAGCATTATGTCTTAGAATTAGTTGACTAGTAACCGAGATAGAGATTTAGCGACAGAATATATTCAAATGCTGGCGTTCCCTAAGCATCAAAGGTTTTACGTGATTAAATCACATTCTAAATTAATTAATTTTATCATAAAGTTCTTAAATTATTACTGATTTTGTACAACTAGTGATAAAGGTATTTATTGCTTTGAATCACATTTGACTGTATTTATTTTGGAAAACTGTTTAACACTTCTTTTACCATGTAGTACATTTCTACCAAAAGAAACTTTGTAGTGTATGAGCAGAGTCACGCTTGAAAGAATGCACAACGTATTTCTTAAGAAATTACTTATCGCCCTATTTACATACACCTTACTTTACAGGTCACCATCAACAGTGTCACTGTCACTATCATTGTCATCGTCGTCGTCGTCGTCGTCGTCATTTTCTAAATTAATAACTATGGCTTCTAGTAGGCCTTAACCCAGTAGTCTCAAGTGTCTCCACGTAGAGGCATTATGCACTCCTGTCAACTTGAGTTATCGTTTCAAAACCTGTTACAGTTGGGACTTTCCACTTCATTTTTTTAATAATCATTCAATCATTTCCCTTTTATTCGAGGACCTAGTCGGAGCTTTGTTATTCTCCTTGTTGTGACTTGAAGTGTTGTCCATTACAAAAACGAAGTTCGGTGGCAGATTCGGAATTACTTTAGTCGATATCCAATTTGAAACATTTTCGTAGTTCATTTGCCCACGGTAGCCCCTGTTGCATATCCTGCTTTACAAATTAACTGTGCGTTGGATTAAACCCCATCTTTTTACTCAATATTGACCACTGTAATCCTGTTGCTTCAGCTAACATTGTCGATAATGCTATCAACGCAAGGGCCCTGCCAACATTTTCTGTAAGTAATATTGTTGTCCACACAAGTTTCATCAATATAAAACAAATTTTCTGCCTAGCTCCCTTAATTTCCTCACTTGGTTTGGGTACTAACATCGCCAGTCAATTATATCCGTTCTCTCTATCGGAATCTTACGTTTATTTATTGATCTTTTCCAAGTAAATCCCATTTCATGCCGTGTCTTATGTTAGACATCTTTCTGCAAAAGGAAATAGATTTTTTTTACACGGCAGTAGGTAATGTCCGTAATGTCGGCATTATTTTTTTGTTTATGTGAAAGTCCTCCATCGTTTGTCGAATGAACGATTTTGTGAAACTGCCTATAACGACCTCCCAAAATTGTCAGTCTTACCTCGTGGCGGTTCCAGTAAACCACGCGGTCTCTTTTCGCGTTTCTTCCTTCTGCGTCCTATTGCGGCGAGGCTGACGTTTGCGTAAATTGCAGCCCTCTGACTGGGACTGGTAATATTAGCCAACAGTTCTTTTTGTGCCGCCTCTTCAACACATGATGTTGTAACATTAGAGACGATCGAACGCACGTTACTCCATAAATACCTCCTCTTCTCCAAACTCTGCACATTTTCTTGCAATGCAGGGTGATTATCCATAGCGAAGAATATCAGTAAGCGTACGGAACTAGCTGTCTGACACTGGAAATTAAGATCCCACGAACAGAACGACGTCTATCACTGCACGCCGATCTACAGCGCTAGGCAGGTTAAGGGGCAACTGATTTTGGGTGGCCCTGTAGGCCAGTGGCAGGGTTCGTCTGGGAAAGGCCACTTCCCCCACCAAAAGGGCTGCTCGCTCTTGAGTTTACAGACAGTGTCTTATGTAAAACATCTTTCTGCAAAAGATCCGCCGCCAGTTACGTGGTAACAGCCAGCCGATGCTGTAGCAAGCGGTCGGCTACAATCAAATGCCGCGCGCTGTGCCTCAGCCCACTTTCAGACAACATAATAGCGCGAACTGTTATTTCACAACTACGAATTCAGGCGAAAATGGGTCACCCGCAGCCAGTGACACCAATTGCCGTACCACAACACACACCGTACATCTCGCTGAAATTACTCCAGTCCGGTGACTGGAGGTTAACGCTCCTGCACCGGGGTTCCAAACTCCAACAGGTCGCAGTGAGGCCCCACGCTGCTGACCAGGTAGCGAGTGCGGCCAGTACACCTGTAAACACATGTTTTGTGAGATGCGACGAACAAGGTGACGTGAAAGATGATTTATACTGACATGAGGAGGAAGTTCAGGAACAGTTGTACGAAGAGCAGGTACAGGCAGTTACAAAGACAACGATATCTGGCATAGAGGTACACTTAGTTCTAGACACAGGTGCAACGACTAACTTAATGTCGACTGAACTTTTCCAAGAGTTAAAGAAAAATAGGACACTTTAGTCAAATGTCATTTCCTCATCATTGACAAATTAATAGGGGATGGACAAGTTTACGACATGAGACGCAAATTGACATAGAAAATGGTAAATGATACTTCAGTGTAAGTGAAGAGGTATTTTCTGTCGATTTAATAAAAATGTCAGACAAGAAGGTCAGTCAGAAGGAGGAGTCTGATGTGGCAGTTCAATTTGTATTTCCTACTGTATTAATTTGTAAACAGTCACTATAATCAACAAGTGCAAACAAGTTCACACCAGCATTGGAGACGAATTTGGTTATCTAGAAAGCTACTTACGATAGTTTACATGTATTCTAGAATCGACAGATCTTGGACTGTTATTGGCACACTAAGAAAATGCATTTGGCACCCTAAACATTCCGTCGTTTTAGGAAGTTAAGGAATTTCAGGGGCATGTTTTTTGTTTGGCTCTAGCTTTAAAAGCAGCGATGTGTATCTAACCGTTTGCAACTCTGTCGCTTATGTATAATTATTATGGTCTAAACATGTGTTTTACGAGCTGACTGCTTGACATGTTTTTCTTAATATGGCATCTTCTATTGCGACGTGGCGCTGTGGCCGTTTACATATTCCGGCCACATATTAAAAGAGTGTTACAACTGTGATGATAACGGAAAGAGAAAATTGGTTGTTATTATTTTATCTAGTGTTATTAAGAGCTTAAAGAGTAGCTCTGCAGCTTCTTTGTGACAGTACTTCATTACCTAAAGACCACGGCAGTCGTCTCTTGCCGATACACTATGGTGACGTCATAACACACAGACTCGCTTCTCATTCATTACGAACGGCTCTGCACTGCGACATATCCTAGCCCTGAAATCGAGTGAGCCTGGCCTTTTCGTTCTCACTAGAATAATACATTAATTTCTCTACAAAAATCCATGCTTTTCTGAAGAGATGATTTTTTTTCCGTTTAATACGACACTTTTTTTTTCTAGCACAGCTATTAACTCACTTTGAAAGTGTCTAAATGGTCGATATCTCTCCGATCGTGTCTAACTCACCAGAGTACAGCTTGTGTTCGCCTATACAAACGGATCATGTGCTCTCTGTTGGCAACATGCTAATAATATTCCTGCGGCGCCTTACATCTCGAAATTCTACCGTAGTCGGTTTTACGTTTTTGGTATATATTAACACAATCCCACAATCTTTTTGAATGACCACGAAACAAAGTTGTCATTTCTATTTCCGCTTAATAAACGTGCTATCCGTCGTGTTTCAACAGTCGACATCGCAAAGCTGTACCACAAATCGGCGCGATTTGTTTATCTACGAGACTATCTCGATGTCATTGGCCAATATGAGAGAAACCCATCTGCGGGACATTTACGATGATAGAATTGTTCTCTAGTATTCGAATCTCCGGTTTCCCAGTAATATACTTCAGTAGGGAAGCGTTTCTGGTACTCAGTCCGTTTTTCTGAACATCAAACAGAAGGGACTGCTACTACGTAGCATATAGGGCAGTCTTTCCAAGCCGATCTGCCAATAGCTGTTCTCTCTTATCACGCAAACTCTGTGATACCTATCCTGGAAATGTGCTTGTGACCACAGCAAGCCTCTCGCTTAGTGGCGAGGGCCACGGCAAACAGTGGCCGGAGACAAGACACCCCCTGACTCTGTGCACAGCGGTGTGACTGTGTGTTCACTCTTTGAGAAGTTTTGTCGCCGTGTCTAAACGCCTGATGCTCTTTAGTGAAATGTGTTTGCAGCAGTGCCCATCTTCCACTTCTTTCCACAACAATCGTAATCCTGATCGCGTAACAAATCAGCTATGAACGCTTCAATGGCCGTGCACGAGACTCTTGAACATCCATCTGCCCGCAGTCCCTTCCTCGCCTTCCACCACCGCATCATGATTCCACTGGCGTCTGTCAGGAATCCGTGATCTCCACTGTCTGTTAATGTCTCCCGTTCATATTACACAAAGACTGATAGGTTCTCTTCGTCAAGGACAGCTGTATTGCAGAGACCATGCGCGTAAAAATTATGATTCACGGGACATCGACGTTTGATGACCCTAGCAAAGCCGATTAATGCTTAACATATAACCACATGGTTAGAGAAAAACGGATTCCGAAATTTTCCTCACCTGAATGTTGTGTTCCGTGTTGTCCTCGTCTGTGTCGTACCGTTCATCTTGACTGCTGAGTAGCAGGTATTAGATACCTACATGGACGACTTGAGGCAAAATTCACCACATTTCAGTCAAAACTAAATAAATACAACAAATGAGGGCAACTGTGCTAAGTTGTGTTTCATTGTCGGTGCATTGGGAACTGACCAATGGTGCATTGTCTCTCGTTTCATTAATACCGATGCTGTAGCGGCTCATATGTTGCCCCATAATAATGTGACAGACGCTTTTGTCACGACATTTATATATTTACAACGTCGCTTGAGGACTTTTTGTAATCAAGAAAGATATTTTACATCTTACATAGTAACACCATGGTTAAACGTATCGCATTTTCTTTCACGTACTTACCGTCTACGTAATTTTAAAGTTGTACATTGCTACCAACGCATTTCGTCATTTTGCCGTTTCCAGCAGTTTCTATGGACTCTTGAGAATTCGACTATCATTATGTCATTTGCTACGACATACTTACGTTAATTAAGTGGTGACTAATTTTTTTACTCATTTTTCATTTACTTTGATCTTTTAAGACATCTTCAAACATTAAACATGGACTTGTGATTTTCTTCATTTCTAAAGAAGTACTATCTGGTACGTCGGCTAAGTATGATAAAAGTGTATGTAATGTTTTAATTTTTTCTTGTTCTCATCCTGAAGACTGGCTAGTCCAGAGACTGTGTTCATGCGTACGTTTTCTGTGAATTTCCTTTCATTTTGAGTAAAGACGTCCCTATGTCTTAAATTACGTTCCCGCATCGCGAAAGCAGCATCAGATCCGCATTCCTAACTTGTACCGATTATGAGCACATTTAGATGTAAATCGCAAATGCAGATAGTAGTAATGTAAAAGTTGAATTTATTTTTTCGTTAACTTTCCGTCTCCTGCAACCAACACAGCTTTGTCGCTGCCTCAGCGACTGATTGTTGCTGTTTGCTCCGCGGAATGTTGGCGGTTTTAACTCTCCCGCGAGCATTGGCGGTTATATGAAGTAAATGAGAACGGTAAAGAAATTTACATGCACGAGTTCATTACCGAAATGAGAGTGAATCCATATTTGACGCGGCGACTACATTTATAAAGTCAGCCCACAGCGCAACGTCGCATATCGCTCCAGTTGCCAGATGCGTGTCCACTCCCACATGTGGGTCACACTGACAGTCGCTGGCCAGTCTCTCCATTGTAACGCACCCGCACACTTCCTGTTTCGCACTCCGCACATTCGTGGATGACCTTCTGTCTCAGCTGCCTCCAGCTCTACGCTTCTGAGAAGGAGGCGATTCTATGAGAAAATCTCCCGATAAATATGTGTAGAAATTGTCACAATGCTTTTATCCTAGCCAATTAACACATGTGATACTATTATTATACTCACTTGGATGACACGCGTTGTACGGAATAGGAACAGGTATAATATGTGGAACGTATTTACACTCCATGGTTTTGAAGACATATATAATGGATAGAAAAATTGCTCTGGAGTCAAGGCGAAGTCTTAATCATCTAAGTAGGATTAGCGGATATGTTGTCTCTAGCCACTGCTTGTGAACATATAATAATCAAGTTGACAGCATCATCGGTTTTTTTGTTTTTGTTGTCGTGGTCTTCAGTCCTGACACTGGTTTGATGCAGCTCTCCATGCTACTCTATCCTGTGCAAGATTCTTCATCTCCCTGTACCTACTGCAACCTACATCCTTCTGAATCTGCTTAGTGTATTCATCTCTTGGTCTCCCTCTACGATCTTTACCCTCCACGGTGCCCTCCAATACTAAATGGGTGATCCCTTGATGCCTCAGAACATGTCCTATCAACCGATCCCTTCTTCTAGTCAAGTTGTGCCACAAACTTCTCTTGTCCCCAATCCTATTCAGTACCTTCTCATTAGTTATGTGATCTGCCCATCTAACCTTAAGCACCACATTTCGAAAGCTTCTCTTCTCTTCTTGTCCAAATTATTTATCGTCCATGTTTCACATCCATACATGGCTACACTCCATACAAATACTTTCAGAACCGACTTCCTGACACTTAAAACCTATACTCGATGTTAAGAAATTTCTGTTTTTCAGAAATGCTTTCCTTGCCATTGCTAGTCTACATTTTATATCCTCTCCACTTCGTCCATCATCAGTTATTTTTCTCCCCAAATAGCAAAACTCCTTTACTACTTTAAGTGTTTCATTTCCTAATTTAATTCCCTCAGCATCACTCGACTTAATTCGACTACTTTCCATTATCCTTGTTTTGCTTTTGTTGATGTTCATCTTATACCCTCCTTTCAAGTCACTGTCCGTTTCATTCAACCGCTCTTACAGGTCATTTGCTTACAATGTCATCAGCGAACCTCAAAGTTTTTATTTCTTCTCCATGGATTTTAATACCTACCCTGAACTTTTCTTTTGTTTCCTTTACTGATTGCTCAATATACAGATTGAATAGCATCGGGAAGAGGCTGCAACTGTGTCTCACTCCCTTCCCAACCACTGCTTCCCTATCATGTCCTTCGACTCTTATAACTGCCATCTGGTTTCTGTACAAATTGTAAATAGCTTTTCGCTCCCTGTATTTTACCCCTGCCACCTTCAGAATTTGAAAGAGAGTATTCCAGTCAACATTGTCAAAAGCTTTCTCTAAGTCTACAAATGCTAGAAAAGTTGGTTTGCCTTTCCTCAATCTAGCTTCTAAGATAAGTCGTAGGGTCAGTATTGCCTCACGTGTTCCGGTATTTCTACGGAATCCAAACTGATCTTCGGTAATTTTCACATCTGCCAACACCTGCTTTCTTTGGGATTGGAATTATTATATTCTTCTTGAAGTCTGAGGGTATTTCGCCTGTCTCATACATCTTGCTCACCAGATAGTAGAGTTTTGTCAGGACTGGCTCTCCCAAGGCTGTCAGTAGTTCTAATGGAATGTTGTCTACTCCCGGAGCTGTGTTTCGACTCAGGTCTTTCAGTGCTCTGTCAAACTCTTCACGCAGTATCATATCTCCCATTTCATCTTCACCTACATCCTCTTCCATTTCCATAGTATTGTCATCAAGTACATCGCCCTTGTATAGACCCTCTATATACTCCTTCCACCTTTCTGCTTTCCCTTCTTTGCCTAGAACTGGGTTTCCATCTGAGCTCTTGATATTCATACAAGTGGTTCTCTTTTCTCCAAAGGTCTCTCTAATTTTCCTGTAGGCAGTATCTATCTTACCCCTAGTGAGACAAGCCTCTACATTCTTACATTTGTCCTCTAGCTATCCTTGCTTAGCCATTTTGCACTTCCTATCGATCTCATTTTTGAGACGTTTGTATTCATTTTTGCCTGCTTCATTTATTGCATTTTTATATTTTCTCCTTTCATCAATTAAATTCAATATTTCCTCTGTTACCCAAGGATTTCTACTAGCCCTCGTATTTTTACCTACTTGATCGTCTGCTGCCTTCACTACTTCATCCCTCAAAGCTACCCATTCTTCTTCTACTGTATTTCTTTCCCCCAGTCCTACCATTTGTTCCCTTACTCTCTTCTTGAAACCCTGCACCGCCTCTGGTTTAGTCAGTTTATCCAGGTCCCATCTCCTTAAATTCCCACCTTTTGGCAGTTTCTTCAGTTTTAATCTACAGTTCATAACCAATAGATTGTGGTCAGAGTCCACATCTGCCCCTGGAAATGTCTTAGAATTTAAAACCTGGTTCCTAAATCCCTGTCTTACCATTATATAATCTATCTGAAACCTGTCAGTATCTCCAGGCTTCTTCCATATATACAATCTTCTTTTATGATTCTTGAACCAAGTGTTAGCTATGATTAATTTGTGCTCTGTGCAAAATTCCAGTAGGCGGCTTCCTCTTTCGTTTCTTACCTTCAATCCATATTCACCTACTACGTTTCCTTCTCTCCCTTTTCCTACTAACGAATTCCAGTCACCCATGACTATTAAATTTTCGTCTCCCTTCACTATCTGAATAATTTCTTTTCTTTCATCATACATTTCTTCAATTTCTTCGTCATCTGCAGAGCTAGTAGGCATATAAACTTGTACAACTGTGGTAGGCGTGGGTTTCGTATCTATCTTGGCCACAATAATGCGTTCACTATGCTGTTTGTAGTAGCTTACCCGCATTCCTATTTTCCTATTCATTATTAAACCTAGTCCTGCATTACCCCTATTTGATTTTGATCTGTTTTTTATGGAAGCGAAATTCAAACTCAGTGCGAGAACCTGTTTTAATTCGGTGCAATGGATCTAACTGTTCACGTCCTGTTTCTACAAATTGCATTCGTTAAACGGTAACAGATAAAAATGATCTGTTAATTCACTGAAAAGGCGATGACAAGGAAAAAGCTCGTGTCTTAGATATTATTGTGTCGTGTCGCTGGGCAGCGTCGACTGGCAGAACGCAGACCACCAACGCTTTAATTTACGGCTTTAATTTACGGCGCTCGTTGGAGCATGTGAAACTGTGGACATACACCACCTATCATGTGTTCGACCGTACAGATACACGGAGGGAGCATGCATCCATTCTTGCCGTGTTTAGGTTCGAAACCAAATGGATTAGACAGTTACATTGTCTATACATGGAATCAAGTACTGATTTCAACAACTGACTTTGTTGTATTAGTGTCACACATGTAGTAATTGAATTAACCTACTTTCCCCAAGAGTCGCAATGTTAATTCGATAACTATCCTTGTTACGTTTGGACAAGTGGAACGCCAGCAAACTTTTCAAACAGTGCCCTGACAATTCTTTTTTTTTTTTTCATAAACGACAGAATTGCAGCAATTCGATGGATACCTGTCGCTGTTGGACTGTGGCTCATTTAGCTGGCCGCTTCCGCAGAATAGGTTTGGCGGGAAGCACGTAGCCTTCTGGCCATTTCCTCAGGAGTGCGTGTCACATGTGGCATTATGCGTTAAGAAGTGACATCTCCGCCATGTCCGATTTTTACACGGAATGAAGAGCTATGACTTGTGCTTAAGCCAGCACAGATACCGACACAATATCGAGATACGAATCGTGATGTACCAGAAAACGCTACTTGGCTTTTGTTTCACGTGTGTTTGTGGCGGTCGGCAAGACTTCCGTCATAAGACACAGCGGCAGCTCGGAATGAAGAGCTATGACTTGTGCTTAAGCCAGCACAGATACCGACACAATATCGAGATACGAATCGTGATGTACCTGAAAACGCTACTTGGCTTTTCTTTCACGTGTGTTTGTGGCGGTCGGCAAGACTTCCGTCATAAGACACAGCGGCAGCTCGGAATGAAGAGCTATGACTTGTGCTTAAGCCAGCACAGATACCGACACAATATCGAGATACGAAGCGTGATGTACCAGAAAACGCTACTTGGCTTTTGTTTCACGTGTGTTTGTGGCGGTCGGCAAGACTTCCGTCATAAGACACAGCGGCAGCTCGGAATGAAGAGCTATGACTTGTGCTTAAGCCAGCACAGATACCGACACAATATCGAGATACGAATCGTGATGTACCAGAAAATGCTACTTGGCGTTTGGTTCACGTGTGTTAGTGGCGGTCGGCAAGACTTCCGTCATAAGACACAGTGGCAGCTCGGAATGAAGAGCTATGACTTGTGCTTAAGCCAGCACAGATACCGACACAATATCGAGATACGAAGCGTGATGTACCAGAAAACGCTACTTGGCTTTTGTTTCACGTGTGTTTGTGGTGGTCGGCAAGACTTCCGTCATAAGACACAGCGGTAGCTCGGAATGAAGAGCTATGACTTCTGCTTAAGCCAGCACAGATACCGACACAATATCGAGATACGAAGCGTGATGTACCAGAAAACGCTACTTGGCTTTTCTCTCACGTGTGTTTGTGGCGGTCGGCAAGACTTCCGTCATAAGACACAGCGGCAGCTCGGAATGAAGAGCTATGACTTGTGCTTAAGCCAGCACAGATACCGACACAATATCGAGATACGAATCGTGATGTACCAGAAAACGCTACTTGGCTTTTCTCTCACGTGTGTTTGTGGCAGTCGGCAAGACTTCCGTCATAAGACACAGCGGCAACTCGGAATGAAGAGCTATGACTTGTGCTTAAGCCAGCACAGATACCGACACAATATCGAGATACGAATCGTGATGTACCAGAAAACGCTACTTGGCTTTTCTCTCACGTGTGTTTGTGGCGGTCAGCAAGACTTCCATCATAAGGCACAGCGGCAGCTCGGAATGAAGAGCTATGACTTGTGCTTAAGCCAGCACAGATACCGACACAATATCGAGATACGAATCGTGATGTACCAGAAAACGCTACTTGGCTTTTGGTTCACGTGTGTTTGTGGCGGTCGGCAAGACTTCCGTCATAAGACACAGCGGCAGCTCGGAATGAAGAGCTATGACTTGTGCTTAAGCCAGCACAGATAACGACACAATATCGAGATACGAATCGTGATGTACCAGAAAACGCTACTTGGCTTTTCTCTCACGTGTGTTTGAGGTGGTCGGCAAGACTTCCGTCATAAGACACAGCGGCAGCTCGGAATGAAGAGCTATGACTTGTGCTTAAGCCAGCACAGATACCGACACAATATCGAGATACGAAGCGTGATGTACCAGAAAACGCTACTTGGCTTTTGTTTCACGTGTGTTTGTGGTGGTCGGCAAGACTTCCGTCATAAGACACAGCGGTAGCTCGGAATGAAGAGCTATGACTTGTGCTTAAGCCAGCACAGATACCGACACAATATCGAGATACGAAGCGTGATGTACCAGAAAACGCTACTTGGCTTTTCTCTCAAGTGTGTTTGTGGCGGTCGGCAAGACTTCCGTCATAAGACACAGCGGCAGCTCGGAATGAAGAGCTATGACTTGTGCTTAAGCCATCACAGATACCGACACAATATCGAGATACGAATCGTGATGTACCAGAAAACGCTACTTGGCTTTTCTCTCACGTGTGTTTGTGGCAGTCGGCAAGACTTCCGTCATAAGACACAGCGGCAACTCGGAATGAAGAGCTATGACTTGTGCTTAAGCCAGCACAGATACCGACACAATATCGAGATACGAATCGTGATGTACCAGAAAACGCTACTTGGCTTTTCTCTTACGTGTGTTTGTGGCGGTCAGCAAGACTTTCATCATAAGACACAGCGGCAGCTCGGAATGAAGAGCTATGACTTGTGCTTAAGCCAGCACAGATACCGACACAATATCGAGATACGAATCGTGATGTACCAGAAAACGCTACTTGGCTTTTGGTTCACGTGTGTTTGTGGCGGTCGGCAAGACTTCCGTCATAAGACACAGCGGCAGCTCGGAATGAAGAGCTATGACTTGTGCTTAAGCCAGCACAGATACCGACACAATATCGAGATACGAATCGTGATGTACCAGAAAACGCTACTTGGCTTTTCTCTCACGTGTGTTTGAGGTGGTCGGCAAGACTTCCGTCATAAGACACAGCGGCAGCTCGGAATGAAGAGCTATGACTTGTGCTTAAGCCAGCACAGATACCGACACAATATCGAGATACGAAGCGTGATGTACCAGAAAACGCTACTTGGCTTTTGTTTCACGTGTGTTTGTGGCGGTCGGCAAGACTTCGGTCATAAGACACAGCGGCAGCTCGGAATGAAGAGCTATGACTTGTGCTTAAGCCAGTACAGATACCGACACAATATCGAGATAAGAATCGTGATGTACCAGAAAACGCTACTTGGCTTTTCTCACACGTGTGTTTGTGGCGGTCGGCAAGACATCCGTCATAAGACACAGCGGCAGCTCGGAATGAAGAGCTATGACTTGTGCTTAAGCCAGCACAGATACCGACACAATATCGAGATACGAATCGTGATGTACCAGAAAACGCTACTTGGCTTTTCTCTCATGTGTGTTTGTGGCGGTCGGCAAGACTTCCGTCATAAGACACAGTGGCAGCTCGGAATGAAAAGCTATGACTTGTGCTTAAGCCAGCACAGATACCGACACAATATCGAGATACGAAGCGTGATGTACCAGAAAACGCTACTTGGCTTTTGTTTCACGTGTGTTTGTGGCAGTCGGCAAGACTTCCATCATAAGACACAGCGGCAGCTCGGAATGAAGAGCTATGACTTGTGCTTAAGCCAGCACAGATACCGACACAATATCGAGATACGAAGCGTGATGTACCAGAAAACGCTACTTGGCTTTTGTTTCGCGTGTGTTTGTGGCGGTCGGCAAGACTTCCGTCATAAGACACAGCGGCAGCTCGGAATGAAGAGCTATGACTTGTGCGTAAGCCAGCACAGATACCGACACAATATCGAGATACGAAGCGTGATGTACCAGAAAAAACTACTTGGCTTTTCTCTCACGTGTGTTTGTGGCGGTCGGCAAGACTTCCGTCATAAGACACAGCGGCAGCTCGGAATGAAGAGCTATGACTTGTGCTTAAGCCAGCACAGATACCGACACAATATCGAGATACGAATCGTGATGTACCAGAAAACGCTACTTGGCTTTTCTTTCACGTGCGTTTGTGGCGGTCGGCAAGACTTCCGTCATAAGACACAGCGGCAGCTCGGAATGAAGAGCTATGACCTGTGCTTAATCCAGCACAGATACCGACACAATATCGAGATACGAAGCGTGATGTACCAGAAAACGCTACTTGGCTTTTGTTTCACGTGTGTTTGTGGCGGTCGGCAAGACTTCCGTCATAAGACACAGCGGCAGCTCGGAATGAAGAGCTATGACTTGTGCTTAAGCCAGCACAGATACCGACACAATATCGAGATACGAAGCGTGATGTACCAGAAAACGCTACTTGGCTTTTCTCTCACGTGTGTTTGTGGCGGTCGGCAAGACTTCCGTCATAAGACACAGCTGCAGCTCGGAATGAAGAGCTATGACTTGTGCTTAAGCCAGCACAGATACCGACACAATATCGAGATACGAATCGTGATGTACCAGAAAACGCTACTTGGCTTTTGGTTCACGTGTGTTTGTGGCGGTCGGCAAAACTTCCGTCATAAGACACAGCGGCAGCTCGGAATGAACAGCTATGACTTGTGCATAAGCCAGCACAGATACCGACACAATATCGAGATACGAATCGTGATGTACCAGAAAACGCTACTTGGCTTTTCTCTCACGTGTGTTTGTGGCGGTCGGCAAGACTTCCGTCATAAGACACAGCGGCAGCTCGGAATGAAGAGCTATGACATGTGCTTAAGCCAGCACAGATACCGACACAATATCGAGATACGAAGCGTGGTGTACCAGAAAACGCTACTTGGCTTTTGTTTCACGTGTGTTTGTGGCGGTCGGCAAGACTTCCGTCATAAGACACAGCGGCAGCTCGGAATGAAGAGCTATGACTTGCACTTAAGCCAGCACAGATACCGACACAATATCGAGATACGAATCGTGATGTACCAGAAAACGCTACTTGGCTTTTGTTTCACGTGTGTTTGTGGCGGTCGGCAAGACTTCCGTCATAAGACACAGCGGCAGCTCGGAATGAAGAGCTATGACTTGTGCTTAAGCCAGCACAGATACCGACACAATATCGAGATACGAAGCGTGATGTACCAGAAAACGCTACTTGGCTTTTGTTTGACGTGTGTTTGTGGCGGTCGGCAAGACTTCCGTCATAAGACACAGCGGCAGCTCGGAATGAAGAGCTATGACTTGTGCTTAAGCCAGCACAGATACCGACACAATATCGAGATACGAAGCGTGATGTACCAGAAAACGCTACTTGGCTTTTCTCTCACGTGTGTTTGAGGTGGTCGGCAAGACTTCCGTCATAAGACACAGCGGCAGCTCGGAATGAAGAGCTATGACTTGTGCTTAAGCCAGCACAGATACCGACACAATATCGAGATACGAAGCGTGATGTACCAGAAAACGCTACTTGGCTTTTGTTTCACGTGTGTTTGTGGCGGTCGGCAAGACTTCGGTCATAAGACACAGCGGCAGCTCGGAATGAAGAGCTATGACTTGTGCTTAAGCCAGCACAGATACCGACACAATATCGAGATACGAATCGTGATGTACCAGAAAACGCTACTTGGCTTTTCTTTCACGTGCGTTTGTGGCGGTCGGCAAGACTTCCGTCATAAGACACAGCGGCAGCTCGGAATGAAGAGCTATGACCTGTGCTTAATCCAGCACAGATACCGACACAATATCGAGATACGAAGCGTGATGTACCAGAAAACGCTACTTGGCTTTTGTTTCACGTGTGTTTGTGGCGGTCGGCAAGACTTCCGTCATAAGACACAGCGGCAGCTCGGAATGAAGAGCTATGACTTGTGCTTAAGCCAGCACAGATACCGACACAATATCGAGATACGAAGCGTGATGTACCAGAAAACGCTACTTGGCTTTTCTCTCACGTGTGTTTGTGGCGGTCGGCAAGACTTCCGTCATAAGACACAGCTGCAGCTCGGAATGAAGAGCTATGACTTGTGCTTAAGCCAGCACAGATACCGACACAATATCGAGATACGAAGCGTGATGTACCAGAAAACGCTACTTGGCTTTTGGTTCACGTGTGTTTGTGGCGGTCGGCAAAACTTCCGTCATAAGACACAGCGGCAGCTCGGAATGAAGAGCTATGACTTGTGCTTAAGCCAGCACAGATACCGACACAATATCGAGATACGAATCGTGATGTACCAGAAAACGCTACTTGGCTTTTCTCTCACGTGTGTTTGTGGCGGTCGGCAAGACTTCCGTCATAAGACACAGCGGCAGCTCGGAATGAAGAGCTATGACATGTGCTTAAGCCAGCACAGATACCGACACAATATCGAGATACGAAGCGTGGTGTACCAGAAAACGCTACTTGGCTTTTGTTTCACGTGTGTTTGTGGCGGTCGGCAAGACTTCCGTCATAAGACACAGCGGCAGCTCGGAATGAAGAGCTATGACTTGCACTTAAGCCAGCACAGATACCGACACAATATCGAGATACGAATCGTGATGTACCAGAAAACGCTACTTGGCTTTTGTTTCACGTGTGTTTGTGGCGGTCGGCAAGACTTCCGTCATAAGACACAGCGGCAGCTCGGAATGAAGAGCTATGACTTGTGCTTAAGCCAGCACAGATACCGACACAATATCGAGATACGAAGCGTGATGTACCAGAAAACGCTACTTGGCTTTTGTTTGACGTGTGTTTGTGGCGGTCGGCAAGACTTCCGTCATAAGACACAGCGGCAGCTCGGAATGAAGAGCTATGACTTGTGCTTAAGCCAGCACAGATACCGACACAATATCGAGATACGAAGCGTGATGTACCAGAAAACGCTACTTGGCTTTTCTCTCACGTGTGTTTGAGGTGGTCGGCAAGACTTCCGTCATAAGACACAGCGGCAGCTCGGAATGAAGAGCTATGACTTGTGCTTAAGCCAGCACAGATACCGACACAATATCGAGATACGAAGCGTGATGTACCAGAAAACGCTACTTGGCTTTTGTTTCACGTGTGTTTGTGGCGGTCGGCAAGACTTCGGTCATAAGACACAGCGGCAGCTCGGAATGAAGAGCTATGACTTGTGCTTAAGCCAGCACAGATACCGACACAATATCGAGATACGAATCGTGATGTACCAGAAAACGCTACTTGGCTTTTCTCACACGTGTGTTTGTGGCGGTCGGCAAGACATCCGTCATAAGACACAGCGGCAGCTCGGAATGAAGAGCTATGACTTGTGCTTAAGCCAGCACAGATACCGACACAATATCGAGATACGAATCGTGATGTACCAGAAAACGCTACTTGGCTTTTCTCTCATGTGTGTTTGTGGCGGTGGGCAAGACTTCCGTCATAAGACACAGTGGCAGCTCGGAATGAAAAGCTATGACTTGTGCTTAAGCCAGCACAGATACCGACACAATATCGAGATACGAAGCGTGATGTACCAGAAAACGCTACTTGGCTTTTGTTTCACGTGTGTTTGTGGCAGTCGGCAAGACTTCCATCATAAGACACAGCGGCAGCTCGGAATGAAGAGCTGTGACTTGTGCTTAAGCCAGCACAGATACCGACACAATATCGAGATACGAAGCGTGATGTACCAGAAAACGCTACTTGGCTTTTGTTTCGCGTGTGTTTGTGGCGGTCGGCAAGACTTCCGTCATAAGACACAGCGGCAGCTCGGAATGAAGAGCTATGACTTGTGCGTAAGCCAGCACAGATACCGACACAATATCGAGATACGAATCGTGATGTACCAGAAAACGCTACTTGGCTTTTGTTTCACGTGTGTTTGTGGCGGTCGGCAAGACTTCCGTCATAAGACACAGCGGCAGCTCGGAATGAAGAGCTATGACTTGTGCTTAAGCCAGCACAGATACCGACACAATATCGAGATACGAAGCGTGATGTACCAGAAAACGCTACTTGGCTTTTCTCTCACGTGTGTTTGTGGCGGTCGGCAAGACTTCCGTCATAAGACACAGCTGCAGCTCGGAATGAAGAGCTATGACTTGTGCTTAAGCCAGCACAGATACCGACACAATATCGAGATACGAATCGTGATGTACCAGAAAACGCTACTTGGCTTTTGGTTCACGTGTGTTTGTGGCGGTCGGCAAAACTTCCGTCATAAGACACAGCGGCAGCTCGGAATGAAGAGCTATGACTTGTGCTTAAGCCAGCACAGATACCGACACAATATCGAGATACGAATCGTGATGTACCAGAAAACGCTACTTGGCTTTTCTCTCACGTGTGTTTGTGGCGGTCGGCAAGACTTCCGTCATAAGACACAGCGGCAGCTCGGAATGAAGAGCTATGACTTGTGCTTAAGCCAGCACAGATACCGACACAATATCGAGATACGAAGCGTGGTGTACCAGAAAACGCTACTTGGCTTTTGTTTCACGTGTGTTTGTGGCGGTCGGCAAGACTTCCGTCATAAGACACAGCGGCAGCTCGGAATGAAGAGCTATGACTTGCACTTAAGCCAGCACAGACACCGACACAATATCGAGATACGAATCGTGATGTACCAGAAAACGCTACTTGGCTTTTGTTTCACGTGTGTTTGTGGCGGTCGGCAATACTTCCGTCATAAGACACAGCGGCAGCTCGGAATGAAGAGCTATGACTTGTGCTTAAGCCAGCACAGATACCGACACAATATCGAGATACGAAGCGTGATGTACCAGAAAACGCTACTTGGCTTTTGTTTGACGTGTGTTTGTGGCGGTCGGCAAGACTTCCGTCATAAGACACAGCGGCAGCTCGGAATGAAGAGCTATGACTTGTGCTTAAGCCAGCACAGATACCGACACAATATCGAGATACGAAGCGTGATGTACCAGAAAACGCTACTTGGCTTTTCTCTCACGTGTGTTTGTGGCGGTCGGCAAGACTTCCGTCATAAGACACAGCGGCAGCTCGGAATGAAGAGCTATGACTTGTGCTTAAGCCAGCACAGATACCGACACAATATCGAGATACGAATCGTGATGTACCAGAAAACGCTACTTGGCTTTTGTTTCACGTGTGTTTGTGGCGGTCGGCAAGACTTCGGTCATAAGACACAGCGGCAGCTCGGAATGAAGAGCTATGACTTGTGCTTAAGCCAGCACAGATACCGACACAATATCGAGATACGAAGCGTGATGTACCAGAAAACGCTACTTGGCTTTTGTTTCACGTGTGTTTGTGGCGGTCGGCAAGACTTCCGTCATAAGACACAGCGGCAGCTCGGAATGAAGAGCTATGACTTGTGCTTAAGCCAGCACAGATACCGACACAATATCGAGATACGAAGCGTGATGTACCAGAAAACGCTACTTGGCTTTTGTTTCACGTGTGGTTGTGGCGGTCGGCAAGACTTCCGTCATAAGACACAGCGGCAGCTCGGAATGAAGAGCTATGACTTGTGCTTAAGCCAGCACAGATACCGACACAATATCGAGATACGAAGCGTGATGTACCAGAAAACGCTACTTGGCTTTTGTTTCACGTGTGTTTGTGGCGGTCGGCAAAACTTCCGTCATAAGACACAGCGGCAGCTCGGAATGAAGAGCTATGACTTGTGCTTAAGCCAGCACAGATACCGACACAATATCGAGATACGAATCGTGATGTACCAGAAAACGCTACTTGGCTTTTGGTTCACGTGTGTTTGTGGCGGTCGGCAAGACTTCCGTCATAAGACACAGCGGCAGCTCGGAATGAAGAGCTATGACTTGTGCTTAAGCCAGCACAGATACCGACACATCGAGATACGAAGTGTGATGTTCCAGAAAACGCTACTTGGCTTTTGTTTCACGTGTGTTTGTGGTGGTCGGCAAGACTTCCGTCATAAGACACAGCGGTAGCTCGGAATGAAGAGCTATGACTTGTGCTTAAGCCAGCACAGATACCGACACAATATCGAGATACGAATCGTGATGTACCAGAAAACGCTACTTGGCTTTTCTCTCACGTGTGTTTGTGGCAGTCGGCAAGACTTCCGTCTTAAGACACAGCGGCAACTCAGAATGAAGAGCTATGACTTGTGCTTAAGCCAGCACAGATACCGACACAATATCGAGATACGAATCGTGATGTACCTGAAAACGCTACTTGGCTTTTCTCTCACGTGTGTTTGTGGCGGTCGGCAAGACTTCCGTCATAAGACACAGCGGCAGCTCGGAATGAAGAGCTATGACTTGTGCGTAAGCCAGCACAGATACCGACACAATATCGAGATACGAAGCGTGATGTACCAGAAAAAACTACTTGGCTTTTCTCTCACGTGTGTTTGTGGTGGTCGGCAAGACTTCCGTCATAAGACACAGCGGCAGCTCGGAATGAAGAGCTATGACTTGTGCTTAAGCCAGCACAGATACCGACACAATATCGAGATACGAAGCGTGATGTACCAGAAAACGCTACTTGGCTTTTGTTTCACGTGTGTTTGTGGCGGTCGGCAAGACTTCCGTCATAAGACACAGCGGCAGCTCTTAATGAAGAGCTATGACTTGTGCTTAAGCCAGCACAGATACCGACACAATATCGAGATACGATGCGTGATGTACCAGAAAACGCTACTTGGCTTTTGTTTCACGTGTGTTTGTGGCGGTCGGCAAGACTTCCGTCATAAGACACAGCGGCAGCTCGGAATGAAGAGCTATGACTTGTGCTTAAGCCAGCACAGATACCGACACAATATCGAGATACGAATCGTGATGTACCAGAAAACGCTACTTGGCTTTTCTTTCACGTGCGTTTGTGGTGGTCGGCAAGACTTCCGTCATAAGACACAGCGGCAGCTCGGAATGAAGAGCTATGACTTGTGCTTAAGCCAGCACAGATACCGACACAATATCGAGATACGAATCGTGATGTACCAGAAAACGCTACTTGGCTTTTCTCTCACGTGTGTTTGTGGCGGTCGGCAAGACTTCCGTCATAAGACACAGCGGCAGCTCGGAATGAAGAGCTATGACTTGTGCTTAAGCCAGCACAGATACCGACACAATATCGAGATACGAATCGTGATGTACCAGAAAACGCTACTTGGCTTTTGGTTCACGTGTGTTTGTGGCGGTCGGCAAAACTTCCGTCATAAGACACAACGGCAGCTCGGAATGAAGAGCTATGACTTGTGCTTAAGCCAGCACAGATACCGACACAAAATCGAGATACGATGCGTGATGTACCAGAAAACGCTACTTGGCTTTTGTTTCACGTGTGTTTGTGGCGGTCGGCAAGACTTCCGTCATAAGACACAGCGGCAGCTCGGAATGAAGAGCTATGACTTGTGCGTAAGCCAGCACAGATACCGACACAATATCGAGATACGAAGCGTGATGTACCAGAAAAAACTACTTGGCTTTTCTCTCACGTGTGTTTGTGGCGGTCGGCAAGACTTCCGTCATAAGACACAGCGGCAGCTCGGAATGAAGAGCTATGACTTGTGCTTAAGCCAGCACAGATACCGACACAATATCGAGATACTAATCGTGATGTACCAGAAAACGCTACTTGGCTTTTCTTTCACGTGCGTTTGTGGCGGTCGGCAAGACTTCCTTCATAAGACACAGCGGCAGCTCGGAATGAAGAGCTATGACTTGTGCTTAAGCCAGCACAGATACCGACACAATATCGAGATACGAAGCGTGATGTACCAGAAAACGCTACTTGGCTTTTGTTTCACGTGTGTTTGTGGCGGTCGGCAAGACTTCCGTCATAAGACACAGCGGCAGCTCGGAATGAAGAGCTATGACTTGTGCTTGAGCCAGCACAGATACCGACACAATATCGAGATACGAATCGTGATGTACCAGAAAACGCTACTTGGCTTTTCTCTCACGTGTGTTTGTGGCGGTCGGCAAGACTTCCGTCATAAGACACAGCGGCAGCTCGGAATGAAGAGCTATGACTTGTGCTTAAGCCAGCACAGATACCGACACAATATCGAGATACGAATCGTGATGTACCAGAAAACGCTACTTGGCTTTTGGTTCACGTGTGTTTGTGGCGGTCGGCAAAACTTCCGTCATAAGACACAGCGGCAGCTCGGAATGAAGAGCTATGACTTGTGCTTAAGCCAGCACAGATACCGACACAATATCGAGATACGAATCGTGATGTACCAGAAATTGCTACTTGGCTTTTCTCTCACGTGTATTTGTGGCGGTCGGCAAGACTTCCGTCATAAGACACAGCGGCAGCTCGGAATGAAGAGCTATGACTTGTGCTTAAGCCAGCACAGATACCGACACAATATCGAGATACGAAGCGTGATGTACCAGAAAACGCTACTTGGCTTTTCTCTCACATGTGTTTGTGGCGGTCGGCAAGACTTCCGTCATAAGACACAGCGGCAGCTCGGAATGAAGAGCTATGACTTGTGCTTAAGCCAGCACAGATACCGACACAATATCGAGATACGAATCGTGATGTACCAGAAAACGCTACTTGGCTTTTCTCTCACGTGTGTTTGTGGCGGTCGGCAAGTCTTCCGTCATAAGACACAGCGGCAGCTCGGAATGAAGAGCTATGACTTGTGCTTAAGCCAGCACAGATACCGACACAATATCGAGGTACGAAGCGTGATGTACCAGAAAACGCTACTTGGCTTTTGTTTCACGTGTGTTTGTGGCGGTCGGCAAGACTTCCGTCATAAGACACAGCGGCAGCTGGGAATGAAGAGCTATGACTTGTGCTTAAGCCAGCACAGATACCGACACAATATCGAGATACGAAGCGTGATGTACCAGAAAACGCTACTTGGCTTTTGTTTCACGTGTGATTGTGGCGGTCGGCAAGACTTCCGTCATAAGACACAGCGGCAGCTCGGAATGAAGAGCTATGACTTGTGCTTAAACCAGCACAGATACCGACACAATATCGAGATACGAAGCGTGATGTACCAGAAAACGCTACTTTGCTTTTGTTTCACGTGTGTTTGTGGCGGTCGGCAATACTTCCGTCATAAGACACAGCGGCAGCTCGGAATGAAGAGCTATGACTTGTGCTTAAGCCAGCACAGATACCGACACAATATCGAGATACGAAGCGTGATGTACCAGAAAACGCTACTTGGCTTTTGTTTCACGTGTGTTTGTGGTGGTCGGCAAGACTTCCGTCATAAGACACAGCGGTAGCTCGGAATGAAGAGCTATGACTTGTGCTTAAGCCAGCACAGATACCGACACAATATCGAGATACGAATCGTGATGTACCAGAAAACGCTACTTGGCTTTTCTCTCAGTTGTGTTTGTGGCAGTCGGCAAGACTTCCGTCATAAGACACAGCGGCAACTCGGAATGAAGAGCTATGACTTGTGCTTAAGCCAGCACAGATACCGACACAATATCGAGATACGAATCGTGATGTACCAGAAAACGCTACTTGGCTTTTCTCTCACGTGTGTTTGTGGCGGTCAGCAAGACTTCCATCATAAGACACAGCGGCAGCTCGGAATGAAGAGCTATGACTTGTGCTTAAGCCAGCACAGATACCGACACAATATCGAGATACGAATCGTGATGTACCAGAAAACGCTACTTGGGTTTTGGTTCACGTGTGTTTGTGGCGGTCGGCAAGACTTCCGTCATAAGACACAGCGGCAGCTCGGAATGAAGAGCTATGACTTGTGCTTAAGCCAGCACAGATACCGACACAATATCGAGATACGAATCGTGATGTACCAGAAAACGCTACTTGGCTTTTCTCTCACGTGTGTTTGAGGTGGTCGGCAAGACTTCCGTCATAAGACACAGCGGCAGCTCGGAATGAAGAGCTATGTCTTGTGCTTAAGCCAGCACAGATACCGACACAATATCGAGATACGAAGCGTGATGTACCAGAAAACGCTACTTGGCTTTTGTTTCACGTGTGTTTGTGGCGGTCAGCAAGACTTCCGTCATAAGACACAGCGGCAGCTCGGAATGAAGAGCTATGACTTGTGCTTAAGCCAGCACAGATACCGACACAATATTGAGATACGAAGCGTGATGTACCAGAAAACGCTACTTGGCTTTTGTTTCACGTGTGTTTGTGGCGGTCGGCAAGACTTCGGTCATAAGACACAGCGGCAGCTCGGAATGAAGAGCTATGACTTGTGCTTAAGCCAGCACAGATACCGACACAATATCGAGATACGAATCGTGTTGTACCAGAAAACGCTACTTGGCTTTTCTCTCAGGTGTGTTTGTGGCGGTCGGCAAGACATCCGTCATAAGACACAGCGGCAGCTCGGAATGAAGAGCTATGACTTGTGCTTAAGCCAGCACAGATAGCGACACAATATCGAGATACGAATCGTGATGTACCAGAAAACGCTACTTGGCTTTTCTCTCATGTGTGTTTGTGGCGGTCGGCAAGACTTCCGTCATAAGACACAGTGGCAGCTCGGAATGAAAAGCTATGACTTGTGCTTAAGCCAGCACAGATACCGACACAATATCGAGATACGAAGCGTGATGTACCAGAAAACGCTACTTGGCTTTTGTTTCACGTGTGTTTGTGGCAGTCGGCAAGACTTCCGTCATAAGACACAGCGGCAGCTCGGAATGAAGAGCTATGACTTGTGCTTAAGCCAGCACAGATACCGACACAATATCGAGATACGAAGCGTGATGTACCAGAAAACGCTACTTGGCTTTTGTTTCACGTGTGTTTGTGGCGGTCGGCAAGACTTCCGTCATAAGACACAGCGGCAGCTCGGAATGAAGAGCTATGACTTGTGCTTAAGCCAGCACAGATACCGACACAATATCGAGATACAAAGCGTGATGTACCAGAAAACGCTACTTGGCTTTTCTCTCACGTGTGTTTGTGGCGGTCGGCAAGACTTCCGTCATAAGACACAGCGGCAGCTCGGAATGAAGAGCTATGACTTGTGCTTAAACCAGCACAGATACCGACACAATATCGAGATACGAAGCGTGATGTACCAGAAAACGCTACTTGGCTTTTGTTTCACGTGTGTTTGTGGCGGTCGGCAATACTTCCGTCATAAGACACAGCGGCAGCTCGGAATGAAGAGCTATGACTTGTGCTTAAGCCAGCACAGATACCGACACAATATCGAGATACGAATCGTGATGTACCAGAAAACGCTACTTGGCTTTTGGTTCACGTGTGTTTGTGGCGGTCGGCAAGACTTCCGTCATAAGACACAGCGGCAGCTCGGAATGAAGAGCTATGACTTGTGCTTAAGCCAGCACAGATACCGACACAATATCGAGATACGAAGCGTGATGTACCAGAAAACGCTACTTGGCTTTTGTTTCACGTGTGTTTGTGGTGGTCGGCAAGACTTCCGTCATAAGACACAGCGGTAGCTCGGAATGAAGAGCTATGACTTGTGCTTAAGCCAGCACAGATAACGACACAATATCGAGATACGAAGCGTGATGTACCAGAAAACGCTACTCGGCTTTTCTCTCACGTGTGTTTGTGGCGGTCGGCAAGACTTCCGTCATAAGACACAGCGGCAGCTCGGAATGAAGAGCTATGACTTGTGCTTAAGCCAGCACAGATACCGACACAATATCGAGATACGAATCGTGATGTACCAGAAAACGCTACTTGGCTTTTCTCTCAGTTGTGTTTGTGGCAGTCGGCAAGACTTCCGTCATAAGACACAGCGGCAACTCGGAATGAAGAGCTATGACTTGTGCTTAAGCCAGCACAGATACCGACACAATATCGAGATACGAATCGTGATGTACCAGAAAACGCTACTTGGCTTTTCTCTCACGTGTGTTTGTGGCGGTCAGCAAGACTTCCATCATAAGACACAGCGGCAGCTCGGAATGAAGAGCTATGACTTGTGCTTAAGCCAGCACAGATACCGACACAATATCGAGATACGAATCGTGATGTACCAGAAAACGCTACTTGGGTTTTGGTTCACGTGTGTTTGTGGCGGTCGGCAAGACTTCCGTCATAAGACACAGCGGCAGCTCGGAATGAAGAGCTATGACTTGTGCTTAAGCCAGCACAGATACCGACACAATATCGAGATACGAATCGTGATGTACCAGAAAACGCTACTTGGCTTTTCTCTCACGTGTGTTTGAGGTGGTCGGCAAGACTTCCGTCATAAGACACAGCGGCAGCTCGGAATGAAGAGCTATGTCTTGTGCTTAAGCCAGCACAGATACCGACACAATATCGAGATACGAAGCGCGATGTACCAGAAAACGCTACTTGGCTTTTGTTTCACGTGTGTTTGTGGCGGTCAGCAAGACTTCCGTCATAAGACACAGCGGCAGCTCGGAATGAAGAGCTATGACTTGTGCTTAAGCCAGCACAGATACCGACACAATATTGAGATACGAAGCGTGATGTACCAGAAAACGCTACTTGGCTTTTGTTTCACGTGTGTTTGTGGCGGTCGGCAAGACTTCGGTCATAAGACACAGCGGCAGCTCGGAATGAAGAGCTATGACTTGTGCTTAAGCCAGCACAGATACCGACACAATATCGAGATACGAATCGTGTTGTACCAGAAAACGCTACTTGGCTTTTCTCTCAGGTGTGTTTGTGGCGGTCGGCAAGACATCCGTCATAAGACACAGCGGCAGCTCGGAATGAAGAGCTATGACTTGTGCTTAAGCCAGCACAGGTAGCGACACAATATCGAGATACGAATCGTGATGTACCAGAAAACGCTACTTGGCTTTTCTCTCATGTGTGTTTGTGGCGGTCGGCAAGACGTCCGTCATAAGACACAGTGGCAGCTCGGAATGAAAAGCTATGACTTGTGCTTAAGCCAGCACAGATACCGACACAATATCGAGATACGAAGCGTGATGTACCAGAAAACGCTACTTGGCTTTTGTTTCACGTGTGTTTGTGGCAGTCGGCAAGACTTCCGTCATAAGACACAGCGGCAGCTCGGAATGAAGAGCTATGACTTGTGCTTAAGCCAGCACAGATACCGACACAATATCGAGATACGAAGCGTGATGTACCAGAAAACGCAACTTGGCTTTTGTTTCACGTGTGTTTGTGGCGGTCGGCAAGACTTCCGTCATAAGACACAGCGGCAGCTCGGAATGAAGAGCTATGACTTGTGCGTAAGCCAGCACAGATACCGACGCAATATCGAGATACGAAGCGTGATGTACCAGAAAAAACTACTTGGCTTTTCTCGCACGTGTGTTTGTGGCGGTCGGCAAGACTTCCGTCATAAGACACAGTGGCAGCTCGGAATGAAGAGCTATGACTTGTGCTTAAGCCAGCACAGATACCGACACAATATCGAGATACGAATCGTGATGTACCAGAAAACGCTACTTGGCTTTTCTTTCACGTGCGTTTGTGGCGGTCGGCAAGACTTCCGTCATAAGACACAGCGGCAGCTCGGAATGAAGAGCTATGACTTGTGCTTAAGCCAGCACAGATACCGACACAATATCGAGATACGAAGCGTGATGTACCAGAAAACGCTACTTGGCTTTTGTTTCACGTGTGTTTGTGGCGGTCGGCAAGACTTCCGTCATAAGACACAGCGGCAGCTCGGAATGAAGAGCTATGACTTGTGCTTAAGCCAGCACAGATACCGACACAATATCGAGGTACGAAGCGTGATGTACCAGAAAACGCTACTTGGCTTTTGTTTCACGTGTGTTTGTGGCGGTCTACAAGACTTCCGTCATAAGACACAGCGGCAGCTCGGAATGAAGAGCTATGACTTGTGCTTAAGCCAGCACAGATACCGACACAATATCGAGATACGAAGCGTGATGTACCAGAAAACGCTACTTGGCTTTTGTTTCACGTGTGTTTGTGGCGGTCGGCAAGACTTCCGTCATAAGACACAGCGGCAGCTCGGAGTGAAGAGCTATGACTTGTGCTTAAACCAGCACAGATACCGACACAATATCGAGATACGAAGCGTGATGTACCAGAAAACGCTACTTGGCTTTTGTTTCACGTGTGTTTGTGGCGGTCGGCAATACTTCCGTCATAAGACACAGCGGCAGCTCGGAATGAAGAGCTATGACTTGTGCTTAAGCCAGCACAGATACCGACACAATATCGAGATACGAATCGTGATGTACCAGAAAACACTACTTGGCTTTTGGTTCACGTGTGTTTGTGGCGGTCGGCAAGACTTCCGTCATAAGACACAGCGGCAGCTCGGAATGAAGAGCTATGACTTGTGCTTAAGCCAGCACAGATACCGACACAATATCGAGATACGAAGCGTGATGTACCAGAAAACGCTACTTGGCTTTTGTTTCACGTGTGTTTGTGGTGGTCGGCAAGACTTCCGTCATAAGACACAGCGGTAGCTCGGAATGAAGAGCTATGACTTGTGCTTAAGCCAGCACAGATACCGACACAATATCGAGATACGAAGCGTGATGTAACAGAAAACGCTACTTGGCTTTTCTCTCACGTGTGTTTGTGGCGGTCGGCAAGACTTCCGTCATAAGACACAGCGGCAGCTCGGAATGAAGAGCTATGACTTGTGCTTAAGCCAGCACAGATACCGACACAATATCGAGATACGAATCGTGATGTACCAGAAAACGCTACTTGGCTTTTCTCTCACGTGTGTTTGTGGCAGTCGGCAAGACTTCCGTCATAAGACACAGCGGCAACTCGGAATGAAGAGCTATGACTTGTGCTTAAGCCAGCACAGATACCGACACAATATCGAGATACGAATCGTGATGTACCAGAAAACGCTACTTGGCTTTTCTCTCACGTGTGTTTGTGGCGGTCAGCAAGACTTCCATCATAAGACACAGCGGCAGCTCGGAATGAAGAGCTATGACTTGTGCTTAAGCCAGCACAGATACCGACACAATATCGAGATACGAATCGTCATGTACCAGAAAACGCTACTTGGGTTTTGGTTCACGTGTGTTTGTGGCGGTCGGCAAGACTTCCGTCATAAGACACAGCGGCAGCTCGGAATGAAGAGCTATGACTTGTGCTTAAGCCAGCACAGATACCGACACAATATCGAGATACAAATCGTGATGTACCAGAAAACGCTACTTGGCTTTTCTCTCACGTGTGTTTGAGGTGGTCGGCAAGACTTCCGTCATAAGACACAGCGGCAGCTCGGAAT
The DNA here is from genome assembly GCF_021461385.2 of Schistocerca piceifrons. Classification (NCBI taxonomy): domain Eukaryota; kingdom Metazoa; phylum Arthropoda; class Insecta; order Orthoptera; family Acrididae; genus Schistocerca; species Schistocerca piceifrons. The sequence continues at coordinate 2,344,218 of NW_025727757.1, forward strand.
GAAGAGCTATGACTTGTGCTTAAGCCAGCACAGATACCGACACAATATCGAGATACGAAGCGTGATGTACCAGAAAACGCTACTTGGCTTTTGTTTCACGTGTGTTTGTGGCGGTCAGCAAGACTTCCGTCATAAGACACAGCGGCAGCTCGGAATGAAGAGCTATGACTTGTGCTTAAGCCAGCACAGATACCGACACAATATTGAGATACGAAGCGTGATGTACCAGAAAACGCTACTTGGCATTTGTTTCACGTGTGTTTGTGGCGGTCGGCAAGACTTCGGTCATAAGACACAGCGGCAGCTCGGAATGAAGAGCTATGACTTGTGCTTAAGCCAGCACAGATACCGACACAATATCGAGATACGAATCGTGATGTACCAGAAAACGCTACTTGGCTTTTCTCTCAGGTGTGTTTGTGGCGGTCAGCAAGACATCCGTCATAAGACACAGCGGCAGCTCGGAATGAAGAGCTATGACTTGTGCTTAAGCCAGCACAGATAGCGACACAATATCGAGATACGAATCGTGATGTACCAGAAAACGCTACTTGGCTTTTCTCTCATGTGTGTTTGTGGCGGTCGGCAAGACTTCCGTCATAAGACACAGTGGCAGCTCGGAATGAAAAGCTATGACTTGTGCTTAAGCCAGCACAGATACCGACACAATATCGAGATACGAAGCGTGATGTACCAGAAAACGCTACTTGGCTTTTGTTTCACGTGTGTTTGTGGCGGTCGGCAAGACTTCCGTCATAAGACACAGCGGCAGCTCGGAATGAAGAGCTATGACTTGTGCTTAAGCCAGCACAGATACCGACACAATATCGAGATACGAATCGTGATGTACCAGAAAACGCTACTTGGCTTTTCTCTCACGTGTGTTTGTGGCGATCGGCAAGACTTCCGTCATAAGACACAGCTGCAGCTCGGAATGAAGAGCTATGACTTGTGCTTAAGCCAGCACAGATACCGACACAATATCGAGATACGAATCGTGATGTACCAGAAAACGCTACTTGGCTTTTGGTTCACGTGTGTTTGTGGCGGTCGGCAAAACTTCCGTCATAAGACACAGCGGCAGCTCGGAATGAAGAGCTATGACTTGTGCTTAAGCCAGCACAGGTACCGACACAATATCGAGATACGAATCGTGATGTACCAAAAAACGCTACTTGGCTTTTCTCTCATGTGTGTTTGTGGCGGTCGGCCAGACTTCCGTCATAAGACACAGCGGCAGCTCGGAATGAAGAGCTATGACTTGTGCTTAAGCCAGCACAGATACCGACACAATATCGAGATACGAATCGTGGTGCACCAGAAAACGCTACTTGGCTTTTGTTTCACGTGTGTTTGTGGCGGTCGGCAAGACTTCCGTCATAAGACACAGCGGCAGCTCGGAATGAAGAGCTATGACTTGTACTTAAGCCAGCACAGATACCGACACAATATCGAGATACGAATCGTGATGTACCAGAAAACGCTACTTGGCTTTTGGTTCACGTGTGTTTGTGGCGGTCGGCAAGACTTCCGTCATAAGACACAGCGGCAGCTCGGAATGAAGAGCTATGACTTGTGCTTAAGCCAGCACAGATACCGACACAATATCGAGATACGAAGCGTGATGTACCAGAAAACGCTACTTGGCTTTTGTTTGACGTGTGTTTGTGGCGGTCGGCAGGACTTCCGTCATAAGACGCAGCGGCAGCTCGGAATGAAGAGCTATGACTTGTGCTTAAGCCAGCACAGATACCGACACAATATCGAGATACGAATCGTGATGTACCAGAAAACGCTACTTGGCTTTTCTCTCACGTGTGTTTGTGGCGATCGGCAAGACTTCCGTCATAAGACACAGCGGCAGCTCGGAATGAAGAGCTATGACTTGTGCTTAAGCCAGCACAGATACCGACACAATATCGAGATACGAATCGTGATGTACCAGAAAACGCTACTTGGCTTTTGGTTCACGTGTGTTTGTGGCGGTCGGCAAAACTTCCGTCATAAGACACAGCGGCAGCTCGGAATGAAGAGCTATGACTTGTGCTTAAGCCAGCACAGATACCGACACAATATCGAGATACGAATCGTGATGTACCAGAAAACGCTACTTGGCTTTTCTCTCATGTGTGTTTGTGGCGGTCGGCCAGACTTCCGTCATAAGACACAGCGGCAGCTCGGAATGAAGAGCTATGACTTGTGCTTAAGCCAGCACAGATACCGACACAATATCGAGATACGAAGCGTGGTGTACCAGAAAACGCTACTTGGCTTTTGTTTCACGTGTGTTTGTGGCGGTTGGCAAGACTTCCGTCATAAGACACAGCGGCAGCTCGGAATGAAGAGCTATGACTTGTACTTAAGCCAGCACAGATACCGACACAATATCGAGATACGAATCATGATGTACCAGAAAACGCTACTTGGCTTTTGGTTCACGTGTGTTTGTGGCGGTCGGCAAGACTTCCGTCATAAGACACAGCGGCAGCTCGGAATGAAGAGCTATGACTTGTGCTGAAGCCAGCACAGATACCGACACAATATCGAGATACGAAGCGTGATGTACCAGAAAACGCTACTTGGCTTTTGTTTGACGTGTGTTTGTGGCGGTCGGCAGGACTTCCGTCATAAGACGCAGCGGCAGCTCGGAATGAAGAGGTATGACTTGTGCTTAAGCCAGCACAGATACCGACACAATATCGAGATACGAAGCGTGATGTACCAGGAAACGCTACTTGGCTTTTCTCTCACGTGTGTTTGTGGCTGTCGGCAAGACTTCCGTCATAAGACACAGCGGCAGCTCGGAATGAAGAGCTATGACTTGTGCTTAAGACAGCACAGATACCGACACAATATCGAGATACGAATCGTGATGTACCAGAAAACGCTACTTGGCATTTCTCTCACGTGTGTTTGTGGCGGTCGGCAAGACTTCCATCATAAGACACAGCGGCAGCTCGGAATGAAGAGCTATGGCTTGTGCTTAAGCCAGCACAGATACCGACACAATATCGAGATACGAATCGTGATGTACCAGAAAACAATACTTCGCTTTCATCTCACGTATATTTGTGGCGGTCGGCAAGACTTCCGTCATAAGACACAGCGGCAGCTCGGAATGAAGAACTATGACTTGTGCTTAAGCCAGCACAGATACCGAAACAATATCGAGATACGAATCGTGATGTACCAGAAAACGCTACTTGGCTTTTGTTTCACGTGTGTTTGTGGCGGTCGGCAAGACTTCCGTCATAAGACACAGCGGCAGCTGGGAATGAAGAGCTATGACTTGTGCTTAAGCCAGCACAGATACCGACACAATATCGAGATACGAATCGTGATGTACCAGAAAACGCTACTTGGCTTTTCTCTCACGTGTGTTTGTGGCGGTCGGCAAGACTTCCGTCATAAGACACAGCGGCAGCTCGGAATGAAGAGCTATGACTTGTGCTTAAGCCAGCACAGATACCGACACAATATCGAGATACGAAGCGTGATGTACCAGAAAACGCTACTTGGCTTTTGTTTCACGTGTGTTTGTGGCGGTCGGCAAGACTTCCGTCATAAGACACAGTGGCAGCTCGGAATGAAGAGCTATGACTTGTGCTTAAGCCAGCACAGATACCGACACAATATCGAGATACGAAGCGTGATGCACCAGAAAACGCTACTCGGCTTTTGTTCCACGTGTGTTTGTGGCAGTCGGCAAGACTTCCGTCATAAGACACAGCGGCAGCTCGGAATGAAGAGCTATGACTTGTGCTTAAGCCAGCACAGATACCGACACAATATCGAGATACGAAGCGTGATGTACCAGAAAACGCTACTTGGCTTTTGTTTCACGTGTGTTTGTGGCGGTCGGCAAGACTTCCGTCATAAGACACAGCGGCAGCTCGGAATGAAGAGCTATGACTTGTGCGTAAGCCAGCGCAGATTCCGACACAATATCGAGATACGAAGCGTGATGTACCAGAAAACGCTACTTGGCTTTTCTCTCACGTGTGTTTGTGGCGGTCGGCAAGACTTCCGTCATAAGACACAGCGGCAGCTCGGAATGAAGAGCTATGACTTGTGCTAAAGCCAGCACAGATACCGACACAATATCGAGATACGAATCGTGATGTACCAGAAAACGCTACTTGGCTTTTCTTTCACGTGTGTTTGTGGCGTTCGGCAAGACTTCCGTCATAAGACACAGCGGCAGCTCGGAATGAAGAGCTATGACTTGTGCTTCAGCCAGCACAGATACCGACACAATATCGAGATACGATGCGTGATGTACCAGAAAACGCTACTTGGCTATTGCTTCATCTGTGTTTGTGGCGGTCGGCAAGACTTCCGTCATAAGACACAGCAGCAGCTCGGAATGAAGAGCTATGACTTGTACTTAAGCCAGCACAGATACCGACACAATATCGAGATACGAATCGTGATGTACCAGAAAACGCTACTTGGCTTTTCTTTCACGTGCGTTTGTGGCGGTTGGCAAGACTTCCGTCATAAGACACAGCGGCAGCTCGGAATGAAGAGCTATGACTTGTGCTTAAGCCAGCACAGATACCGACACAATATCGAGATACGAAGCGTGATGTACCAGAAAACGCTACTTGGCTTTTGCTTCATGTGTGTTTGTGGCGGTCGGCAAGACTTCCGTCATAAGACACAGCAGCAGCTCGGAATGAAGAGCTATGACTTGTGCTTAAGCCAGCACAGATACCGACACAATATCGAGATACGAATCGTGATGTACCAGAAAACGCTACTTGGCTTTTCTCTCACGTGTGTTTGTGGCGGTCGGCAAGACTTCCGTCATAAGACACAGCGGCAGCTCGGAATGAAGAGCTATGACTTGTGCTTAAGCCAGCACAGATACCGACACAATATCGAGATACGAAGCGTGATGTACCAGAAAACGCTACTTGGCTTTTGGTTCACGTGTGTTTGTGGCGGTCGGCAAGACTTCCATCATAAGACACAGCGGCAGCTCGGAATGAAGAGCTATGACTTGTGCTTAAGCCAGCACAGATACCGACACAATATCGAGATACGAATCGTGATGTACCAGAAAACGCTACTTGGCTTTTTGCTCACGTGTGTTTGTGGCGGTCGGCAAGACTTCCGTCATAAGACACAGCGGCAGCTCGGAATGAAGAGCTATGACTTGTGCTTAAGCCAGCACAGATACCGACACAATATCGAGATACGAAGCGTGGTGTACCAGAAAACGCTACTTGGCTTTTGTTTCACGTGTGTTTGTGGCGGTCGGCAAGACTTCCGTCATAAGACACAGCGGCAGCTCGGAATGAAGAGCTACGACTTGTGCTTAAGCCAGCACAGATACCGACACAATATCGAGATACGAATCGTGATGTACCAGAAAACGCTACTTGGCTTTTATTTCACGTGTGTTTGTGGCGGTCGGGTAGACTTCCGTCATAAGACACAGCGGCAGCTCGGAATGAAGAGCTATGACTTGTGCTTAAGCCAGCACAGATATCGACACAATATCGAGATACGAAGCGTGATGTACCAGAAAACGCTACTTGGCTTTTCTCTCACGTGTGTTTTTGGCGGTCGGCAAGACTTCCGTCATAAGACACAGAGGCAGCTCGGAATGAAGAGCTATGACTTGTGCTTAAGCCAGCACAGATACCGACACAATATCGAGATACGAAGCGTGATGTACCAGAAAACGCTACTTGGCTTTTGTTTCACGTGTGTATGTGGCGGTCGGCAAGACTTCCGTCATAAGACACAGCGGCAGCTCGGAATGAAGAGCTATGACTTGTGCTTAAGCCAGCACAGATACCGATACAATATCGAGATACGAATCGTGATGTACCAGAAAACGCTACTTGGCTTTTCTCTCACGTGTGTTTGTGGCGGTCGGCAAGACTTCCGTCATAAGACACAGCGGCAGCTCGGAATGAAGAGCTATGACTTGTGCTTAAGCCAGCACAGATACCGACACAATATCGAGATATGAAGCGTGATGTACCAGAAAACGCTACTTGGCTTTTGTTTCACGTGTGTTTGTGGCGGTCGGCAAGACTTCCGTCATAAGACACAGCAGCAGCTCGGAATGAAGAGCTACGACTTGTGCTTAAGCCAGCACAGATACCGACACAATATCGAGATACGAAGCGTGATGTACCAGAAAACGTTACTTGGCTTTTCTCTCACGTGTGTTTGTGGCGGTCGGCAAGACTTCCCTCATAAGATACAGCGGCAGCTCGGAATGAAGAGCTATGACTTGTGCTTAAGCCAGCACAGATACCGACACAATATCGAGATACGAATCGTGATGTACCAGAAAACGCTACTTGGCTTTTGTTTCACGTGTGTTTGTGGCGGTCGGCAAGACTTCCGTCATAAGACACAGCGGCAGCTCGGAATGAAGAGCTATGACTTGTGCTTAAGCCAGCACAGATACCGACACAATATCGAGATACGAATCGTGATGTACCAGAAAACGCTACTTGGCTTTTCTCTCACGTGTGTTTGTGGCGGTCGGCAAGCAATTCCATTATAAGACACAGCGGCAGCTCATCGCTGTCAGCCCGTCTCTAGAAACGCAGATGCAGATGTGGAGACCCGCTCTGGAAAATCTGCGTATGTTCTATACACATCGCGTTCCCTGATACACAACGGTGATGTTAGAACATCTGCACTCGCGTCCTGTTTATTACGATGACTCTCAAACGTGTCATATGCAGCCCCTACCTTAACGCTCTTATCACAAGATTGTACGTTTAGTGTTCCAAAATATTCCTGTATTATCAAGTTTAAGCGTTTAAAAGGGGTGCTCCTTGCTGATGCGAAGATTTCATATACGTTTTTGACATATTAATGCGGTTTAAGTAAGACGTCGTTTTCAACATTGCGGGTTACAATTGCCAAACGTACAAATTTTCATCGGTTTGATTTCTGTCTCGGCAATCGAATCGCGCAACTTCTCTCGACAAAGTGTTGCATCTTCCCCCGCAAAGTACTTCTGCAATATCTTACACATTCTAGCCACGTATCAAATCAATATCAAAGTTGCCTTGATAACGACACAGAATATACACTCCTGGAAATGGAAAAAAGAACACATTGACACCGGTGTGTCAGACCCACCATACTTGCTCCGGACACTGCGAGAGGGCTGTACAAGCAATGATCACACGCACAGCACAGCGGACACACCAGGAACCGCGGTGTTGGCCGTCGAATGGCGCTAGCTGCGCAGCATTTGTGCACCGCCGCCGTCAGTGTCAGCCAGTTTGCCGTGGCATACGGAGCTCCATCGCAGTCTTTAACACTGGTAGCATGCCGCGACAGCGTGGACGTGAACCGTATGTGCAGTTGACGGACTTTGAGCGAGGGCGTATAGTGAGCATGCTGGAGGCCGGGTGGACGTACCGCCGAATTGCTCAACACGTGGAGCGTGAGGTCTCCACAGTACATCGATGTTGTCGCCAGTGGTCGGCGGAAGGTGCACGTGCCCGTCGACCTGGGACCGGACCACAGCGACGCACGGATGCACGCCAAGACCGTAGGATCCTACGCAGTGCCGTAGGGGACCGCACCGCCACTTCCCAGCAAATTAGGGACACTGTTGCTCCTGGGGTATCGGCGAGGACCATTCGCAACCGTCTCCATGAAGCTGGGCTACGGTCCCGCACACCGTTAGGCCGTCTTCCGCTCACGCCGCAACATCGTGCAGCCCGCCTCCAGTGGTGTCGCGACAGGCGTGAATGGAGGGACGAATGGAGACGTGTCGTCTTCAGCGATGAGAGTCGCTTCTGCCTTGGTGCCAATGATGGTCGTATACGTGTTTGGCGCCGTGCAGGTGAGCGCCACAATCAGGACTGCATACGACCGAGGCACACAGGGCCAACACCCGGCATCATGGTGTGGGGAGCGATCTCCTACACTGGCCGTACAACACTGGTGATCGTCGAGGGGACACTGAATAGTGCACGGTACATCCAAACCGTCATCGAACCCATCGTTCTACCATTCCTAGACCGGCAAGGGAACTTGCTGTTACACCAGGACAATGCACGTCCGCATGTATCCCGTGCCACCCAACGTGCTCTAGAAGGTGTAAGTCAACTACCCTGGCCAGCAAGATCTCCGGATCTGTCCCCCATTGAGCATGTTTGGGACTGGATGAAGCGTCGTCTCACGCGGTCTGCACGTCCAGCACGAACGCTGGTCCAACTGAGGCGCCAGGTGGAAATGGCATGGCAAGCCGTTCCACAGGACTACATCCAGCATCTCTACGATCGTCTCCATGGGAGAATAGCAGCCTGCATTGCTGCGAAAGGTGGATATACACTGTACTAGTGCCGACATTGTGCATGCTCTGTTGCCTGTGTCTATGTGCCTGTGGTTCTGTCAGTGTGATCATGTGATGTATCTGACCCCAGGAATGTGTCAATAAAGTTTCCCCTTCCTGGGACAATGAATTCACGGTGTTCTTATTTCCATTTCCAGGAGTGTATTTGTCATTAATATCTGCTTCTACCAAAAAGAAAACTTGCGTCATCCACGGTGGGCAGAGCCGGTCGCGAGAACGAAGACAATGAAAGTTTTAGTTGGCAGTGGCTGACTGCGTTATACGCTGCTCGTTGGCCCGTGTAACACTTTGGGCACCCACCACGTCTCGTACCTTGGACCATACAGATACATATATAGACGGTGCATGCCTCTCTCCCTGCTGTGATGAGGTCTGAAGCAAATTTTTTCGACACTTATAACAGTTGTATCTCACCTATTGGTGGAATAAAGTACTGATTTCAAGAACTGATCTCCTTTTGTTTTAATGTTACCCATGTAGTAACTGAGTTATCGTAAATTCCCCATAACTCGCATTGTTATTGTGGTGGCTATTCTTCTTACGTGGGACGACAGCAAACGTTTACTTATTCGATGAATTCCTTTTCATGGTGGACTGTGACTCATTTAGTTGAACGCTTCCACAGTGGCAATACCAAATATCGGTTTGGCAGGAGGCATATAGTTTTCTTGCAATTTCCTCAGCTATACATGTGACACGCTCTATTATGCTACAGGACATCCTAATAATGAGTTAGAGAATACGTTCAGTCGTGTCAAAAATCGTCGCCATTCGTAGAGTCTTAGATCTGACGACCGACGTACATCCCTACTTTCAACCCATACAAGGATTCTGAAACAGGATTGCTGCATAGCTTGTGCAGTCAACTGGCTTGACATTCTCCCTTTTGAAAGAGAGTGTCCAAATTTTCGTCACTGGCTAAATCGTAACGAGTTTTGTTTCACGTGTGTTTGTGATGGTCGGCAAGCACTTGCAGCTTAAGCTGACCCGACACCTCACCGCCGTGGAAACGCGTATGAAGATGTAGTCACCTATTTTAGAAAATTTACACTTAGAATTCTAAACACCTCGCTTCGGGCCTCGTTCTGTGATACAACTGTGACGTCATAACACGGACCTCGCGTCGTGTTTATTACGACCGATTCGGCAACGCCACATATGCCGGCCCTACAATTGACAGAGCTTGTCCTTACGTCCTTCTCACTAAGACAAGGTCTAAGAAGATTTCGAAACCTTTAAATTGGGGTACTCGTAATCGATCGTTTGGAACACCGCGGGTTACAAGCGTCAAACGTAGAGATTTCCGTCGCTTTATTTTCTGCTCGGCATGCGAATCGCACAACCTCTGTTGGCAAAGTGTTTTCGTTCTAGCTGCTTCTGCCTCTGCGAAGTAGGCCTGCAACGTGTCACAATTTCTGGCCACGTACTTTAACAATTAGACTTGATGACGACAGAGGAGAGATGTAGCTGCTCATGCGGAATTTAGAGTCCGCACTCCGCCGTGTTTTAATTCTCCGTAGTAGAAAACTACTAGGAATTGGAGTGAATATAAAGTTTGAAAACCACAGGACAATTAGAGCAAAGACAACTGCTATGCTACAACCACTGCGTACTATCAAAATCTTTAATTTCTGTTTAGTACACTGACTTTATGTAGGAGAGCGTCTCTGGCACTCTGAACATTTCTGTGAATGACGGATACTACGACTCTTCTGTTTCGTTCCGATCAGCGCTTCGATGTAAACATCGAACCTTAAAGTTCTGGAACGTATCCACACATGCGTCTGGAGGCAGTACTTAGCGGCTAACATTGGTCATATACGAAGCTACGTTGCCTTCTGCTCATAAGAAACTAATAGCACCTATTTGTTCCGACACATACGCTTATTCATCCCGCCACGTAGACGACATCACAGAGATTACGTTACTCTTGTGCACAGATATACACTGAGTCGAGAAAGAGAGAAATCGCTTGATATCACCATATATCGACGTCTCACTCGTTCACCTCTCGCCGCGTGGTCTGCTTTCCCTGGGAACTAAGGACGCCTCTGTAGTCAGTGACGGCAGCAAACTTTCGCTGTCGATCTCCGTTTCCAAACCAGAGACGCTATTAACTGAGGTCGCCTTGCTAACAAGGCGATGAAGCGATTTGACCATCTCGTTTAATTCTTCCGGTTTTAAGTTTCAGTGCTGCGGAAAGAGACTGGAAGTGCATTGTCTTCTCTCCCTTAACCGACAGAAAACACAGTCTCCCGATTTACCAATAGAAAAGAAAAAAGCCTTCACCAAATCATGTTTGGAATCGCATTTCTTTCGAGTTCGCTGGTGTGCAATTCATCAGCGTCAGATTAACGAACAATTAAAATCCGGCGGTGTTTATAAATTGCCGCTGAGAATTCCGTTACAGCTGGGAACGGGATTGCTCACAAAGGCAATCTTGCGTCAGGCGCTGTCCGTGTCCGCGCCGAATTACACTTGAGTAACAGATCGAGATGAGGACGAGAAACTCCACCGCCTCGTTTTCTTAGTTTTTTTTCGGGACCGTATTACTGCCGTCGTGCTGCCGGAGTAGCTGGCGATGTGTGCTGCACTGTTTCCACACACGGAGACAATAAATTCCGGCGAATTTCTCTGTACTCTGTCAACGCTAAGACAATAGCCGCTTCCCATGCTGAAACTATGGTTGCAAAATGTGTTCTGTGCGGCGTCTCTGGTGACAGAAAATGCAAACCCCGGCCGGCCGCTGTGGTCGAGCGGTTCTAGGCGCTTCAGTCCGGAACCGCGCGACTGCTACGGTCGCAGGTTCTAGTCCTGCCTCGGGCATGAATGTGTGTGATGTCCTTAGGTTAGTTAGGTTTAACTAGTTCTAGGGGACTGATGCCCTCAGATGTCAAGTCCGATAGTGCTCAGAGCTATTTGAACCGATTTTAAGAAATCTTCAGACGTAAAAGAACCTTCGCGCCCGGCCCACGCGAATGTTATAGGACCGTTACTTTTCATAATACGTATATACATGGCCTAGTAAGCAAAGTCGGAAGTTCAATGAGGCTTCACGCGTACAATGATGTATACAGACGAGTCGGTACGCTGTGAAATTTGTAGCGAAACGCAGGAAGGCGTGCAAGGAAGCGACGCTCGGTGCAGCGGGTGGCAGTTAACCCTCAAAACAGACAAATGTGACGTGTTGCGAGTAATTACACAGGGAGACACTTTAGTGTATGATTACGAAATTACTGAACAATCAGTGGAAGCGGTCACTTCCGTAAAATGTCTTGGAATATGCGCGCGTAGCGATACGGAGTTAAATTAGAACGTAAAGGTATCTACATGTACAACATACTCCGAAAGTGAGCTGGCGGTGTGTGTCGGAGGGTACCTCCTGTACCACTCACTGATCCCCCCTCCCCCTCTGCAGTGGCGAATGGCGCCGGGAAGAACGACTGCTGGCGAGCCCCTGCACGGGCTCGCATTTTCTCGTCGCGGTCCTATCGCGAGGTGTGTGTGGGGGGAAGCGACACGCCGTCCGATTCTTCCGGAAAGAGCTGCCCCGAGGTTTCAGTGGCGGCCCTCTCCGTGACGCACAGCACGGCCCTCTCGCAGCGTCTGGTGCTGGGGTCTGTTGTTTCCATCGCGCCGAGCAAACCGTCCCGCTCTCCGCTGGATCTTCCCCGCCTCTCCTGCCACAACTACCCGGTTAGCGTCCCACACTCATGAACGGCAGCGAAGAACTGGCCGCACAAGCGCCTCGTAATCCACGACTTACATTTGCGTAAGATTCTCCCTACGAATCTGATCGGGGTCCGCTTTTCCTACTAATTCGTTTATATGGTCATTCCACGTAGGATCGCTCTGTACATTCTCTCCTAGATATTCTTCGGTACACACTGTTCTCTCCGTATGTAAGTCTCGTATCCTGTGGCAGATCTAGTCTGAAACTGGCGAAGCTCGTATTTGTTCACTCAGTGGCAGAGCGGGACGGAGTCAGATGCCTTCCTGCAGTCAGTAAACCTGAGCGCCGGTGTCTCATGGAGCAACAGGGCGAGCTGAGGTTCGCAAGGCCCCTTTCTGCGGAATCCATGTTCATTTTTACAGAGGAGATTTTTGCTATCCAAGAATCTGACAATACCTGAGCACAAAACAAGTCCCATAACTCTACAACAGATGGACGTAAACGATATAGGTATACAATTATGTGCGTCTGCCCCACGACCTTTCCTGCAAACGGGAATGACCTGCGCTTTTCTCCAGTCGCTATATACCCTTCGTTACTCTAGCGACCTACGATAACCTGCTGGTAGAAAGAGGGCAAATCTGATGCCAGAGTGAGGTACATTGGAAGAATCCCCAGGAAATTTCATCCATCAACAGAGGCAGCACCTTACAACAAGAACAACACACACACACCCATGCCCGAGGAAAGACTCGAACCTCCGGCGAGAGGGTCGCGCATTCCGTGACATGGCGCTTCTAACTACGCGGCCACTCCCGAGCGGAGACCAATACTTGAAAAGTGCTCGTCAGACAGGACTGATAGATGAGACAGAGAAGATCCAGAGAAGAGTAGCGCGTTTCGTCACAGGTTCGTTTAGTAAGCGCGGAAGCGTCTCTGGGATGCTCTGCGAACTCCTGTGGCAGACACTGCAAGAGAGGCGTTCTGCGTCACCTTATGGTGTGCTGTTAAATTTCTGAGAGCGTACATCGCTGGAAGAGCCGACCACTGCATTACCTGCTCCTAGGGTGTAGCTCGCGAAAAGGCCACGAGGATAAAACTGTGGAGGCTCAACAGCAATCGTTCCTCCCGCAAACCATACGCGTCTGGAACAGGAAAAGGGGGAGGCGGCACCGGTTCACAAACCACCCTCCGCCATACACCGTGAGCTGGCTTGCGGAATGTATTTTAGATGCAGACGTAGAGTAGCAGGCCTGTGGTTTTCCTCATAAAACACCTCTCCTCACTTGTTAGTAGTTCGTAATTTTCTTTAACACTCCGAACCAAAATTAAGTGAAAATGACACAGCTTTATTTTTAACTGAGCGCGGTGTGCAGTTCTAGTTAGTAACTGTTGTGGAAAATGACGCCACCTCAGCAGTTAGCATTCTTTGTGTCCGAAGTCGCCAGTCACAATTTCTCTCTTTTTTCAAACTGTGATTGCTCGTCAATAACAAACTCGGGAAGGAAGTGGACGCAACGTAGGGCTCTTGTCGATCTGCCCAGTTGGTCGGAGAGCTGTCTGTTTAGGCAGAATCTTGCAGGTAAATGTGATCAACATCTGTCCGAATAATGTGCTGTATTGGATCCCTGTACGGTTCCGTTCGAATACAATAACTGCTCTCCTCATAAACGTAGCTATTTTCAGTTACGTAAACAAACAAAATTTAAACTCTAGTCGAGCCACGTTATACGGTATCAGAACCTGACGGTACGTCACGAGACTACAGTCTGACGTCACCGCCCACGCCAGCCTCCGGCTGCAGTCCCTGTGAGACACTGTCCCTCTTCTAAGCAGAAACATTTTCACAAACTACACCACGCATTCATCACTTACATGTCGCTAGACTGACGAGTCCATAAGAAACAAATTTTAACGACGAAACAATTGGTGCGTCAGAGAAACTTAAGTTTTTCTCTCAAAGTTAATTGCAAGTCGAGTTACAGCAGTTTGGTTTTGTACCGTACGTTTTGGGACACCCTGCCGACCACACTACTAGATTGTATAAGGAATTGGCGCGAATCGTGAATGTATTTAATCTCAGAGAGCTATGTGCCACCTAGCGCAAACACGTCTGCTACGGCAGAACCAGTGTCTGCTTTCTCATTAATACACAAAAGTTTCCTGAGGAATCTCGTCTGGTACTGCCACCATGTCAATGAATGACGCATACTAAGGAACGACTCTCGTTTAGCCCACGCCGCTAGTTGCACATAAACATTCCAACTTCAGCCAAGAGGCATTATTTGGACGCTTTACGCTCAGGCAACATTGGAAACAAATGAAATTAAGCTACGTCCTAGTGAGAAGAAACTGATGGCACCCGTTTGTTGCGACAGATTATGTTCACTACCTGCTGAACATCCACCACCGCGTCACACACGAAACGTTACCGTGTGACGTAGGTACATACTGAAACCGTAAAGAAAAGAGTGCTTTACATCCCTATTTAATGACTCCTGACCCATATTTGTGAATCATACTGGGGAACTAAGACCTCATCTCCAGTTAGTGATGGTAGCAAACCGTTAATAATGGTGGAAGCACCACTCGCCAACCAGAGACGCTGTTAAATGCGTCCGTCACTACTGACGATGCGAGAGAGCTGCCTGACCATCTCGTCTAAATGTTGTAGTTGACTTTTAAAGCTTTGCGATGAGTCTGAAAGAGTGACAGAGTTTTATTTCCAGGTTAGCTGATTCCTTGTTATCTCTGCACGCAGTTTTACTTCGCTTCACTGAAAGCTGTGACAAGAAACTTGTAGGCATCTCTGAAATATAGCTCGCATTTACCAAGCAGAACATCTGTAGTAATATTACTTTATACAGGCTTCATTGTTACATCTACACGCAAACATTAGTGATGCAGGTCAGAGAGAGAGTCTGTGCTTGACGCAGTGAAGTAATTCCTGAAACATGTAACCACAGGACGAGGTCACTGTGACACTTCAGTCCATCCAGACACAGCAGTTCCGCTGTCCACAGAAAATCTTCCACGAGCGAATGCTTTACCCTCTTTCCACAAAGTGTGCGACTGAGGTGAGAGAATGAAAAAGCTTCCAACGAATTAACAGGAATAGGACAGATTTTTGCACATCGATTCCGAACCAATACCCTCTTTCTGCTCCTCCTCGTCACGACTCGGCTGACATACATGAAGACACTGTTCTCTGCCTTGGTTCAAGTTGTTACCAAAGTACTGCTGAACTTGCCTCATCGCACAAGCGAAACAGACCAGCTGTTTCACGGACACCACTACTGTACAGTAACAACGTCTCCACAAAAGAGATATGTGATTTGGTTAGCGAAAGTGATTCAAGTCTTACACGCAAACACGACAGCGGAAAACGGCTCCTGGAATTCGATTTTTCTTTTTTGAGATTCTTTTCCGCCGCCTCCCATTTGTCCGATAACAGAATAAAATACTGTAACCGCAAAAAGGGAGTAGGTTACATTTCATCACCGGCCTTAGCTGGAACACTTCTTTGATTACCGACGATCGCGTTTCCTGTTCGTGCACTACACGTGTAATGCAAGCAAACACGTAGGTACCAATATTCCCACAGTCGATCTGCTTGGGAAACCAAATCACCAACGCCTTCAGATTTCTGCTGAGTTGACTGTTTTTTCGTATCGTCAGCAACAAACGAACACTTTTAACTGAGGAGCAGTTCACAAAGCGCGGCTAAACAGCTGTGGGCCGAAAATTGCGTTACAGCCGGCTGCGGAGTCTCTCGCGACGCCGTTCTCGTGACAGACGCCGCTGTCTGTATGAGTGCCGCGCTAGATTCCAGGCAGCAAATCTAGATTAGGGCGAAAGAGTACGTCGGCTTTTCTCGACACCATCTCGGCGCCGTTGTGTTTGCAGACAGGGTGTCGATGTCTGCGACGCTGTGCCCCCCACCGTGGTACGTGAGTAAGTGGCGGGATTCCTCTGCAGTCTCTCAACACCAAGATAAACACCTGTCGTCCATGTTGAAGTTATTGCTGGGTGATCTGATCCCTGAAATGTAAAGCCGTTTTCTCGTTTAACAGAATACCTATACTGCTCGGTTTTGCGAACTGTTATACGTCCTTGTACTAAGAAGAAAATGTTAGAAATATGGCTTCCTTGGCAGAATTAACTATCCCTTTCGCTCGATTTGTGTTGAATACGTTCAGTTTCTGAGTACTGGTTAGTATTTTCACATTTGCCTCTGTGAACTGGCAGGCAATTAGACGGCGCTGCGGCCGGCCTGGCTCCGCCTCCCTGCCGGGGCCGCCCCTGGACTCCTCGCTCTGCATCAGCGGCCGTCTGCCCAACTTCTGGGCGTTCTGCCGTGGGACAGCTCGCGTCATTCTCCATGCGCCTGCCGACAGAGCTGCTTCAACACTTCCGTCACACTCTGCCGTGGTTCAGAAAAGGCTGTGACCATTCGTGCTGCCTTTCTCTGTATACGTCCAGCAGCCCCTGTCGGTGCTATCTGGTACGAGTCCCACACACTTGCGTATCGTTCTGTGACGGGACACACGTGTGTTTCTTAACTCAGTAGTCTGGCTCCACTGTCCGAGTATCCTGCCAGAGGTCTGAAGCCGTATTCGAAAACTTCTACATGAGCAAACAGACATTCGTCACAGATTCAAAACAAGTCAAAATCTAACTGACAAGCAAAAGGTGAACGAAGCGAAAGAGGAAAAGCAGGACAATTAGTCAGGCTTTTAATGAATTTGACAGCAAAATTTTGGCAACCGATTCGACTAAAGGCCCTTACAAGTTTTGGTCTTACCTACAAACAGTAAGTGGTTCGAAATCATCTATTCACTCACTCAGAGACTAAACTGGCACCAAATCGGAAGAAAACAGAGAGAAGGCCGAAATACTGAATTCCGTCTTCCAAAACTGTTTCACTGCGGAAGGTTCCGAATTCGAACCCACCTTTCAGTCACCGTCCGAACATCGAAATGACAGGTATTGAGCATAAACGAAAGTAAAGAATGTAAGATACATTCGCTCATTACCTACCACAGTATGAGAAAATCGCCCTTAAAGTTAATGACACTAAATCGACTCAGAATTAAGTGGATCGAGAAATAATTGTCACGCCAGCATTTTTCATCATGTTGTCAGAAAACGTATATTTGCCCGCATCTCGTGGTCGTGCGGTAGCGTTCTCGCTTCCCACGCCCGTGTTCCCGGATTCGATTCCCGGCGGGGTCAGGGATTTTCTCTGCCTCGTGATGGCTGGGTGTTGTGTGCTGTCCTTAGGTTAGTTAGGTTTAAGTAGTTCTAAATTCTAGGGGACTGATGACCGTAGATGTTCAGTCCCATAGTGCCATTTGAACCATTTTTTTTGAAAACGTACATTTTCCGAGAAATTAGGAAAAGAATCTTTTACGACTGCCGCTTTGACACGCATGAAGGTAAACATGCTCCAGCGAAAGCGGCGCTAGGTAAGGAGTGGAGACACGTGGTCCGTGGGCGAAGATTCGGTGTCCGGTTCCTACATGGATAATGCAGTTCTTGTTTTCGCATACGTGACTTTCTTCGTATCGGGATTGGCTGGAACTGGAGGGTTCATAAGGTACATTAGTCAATAGCAAATAGTAATAACGCGGTAGGTCAATCAATTATGTCTCCTAGTTACAACAGTGGAGAGTAGCCTTTTAAGCCTTGCTGTATGAAAACAGATCCGAAAAGGACTGCTGTGTATTCGTCACGAGGAATCGCAGCAGCTGATCACGGGATTCTTTGTTCATACCGAGAAGCGACAATGAGTGGACGTAGATAGAAGAACCTACGCTTGTTCCAGCCATTCTTGCACCTGGGACCCTTACCAGGTAGGACTGACAGAAGAGATACAGAACATCCAACGAAGAGCGGTGCGTTTCGCCACGGGGTCGTTTGGTCGGCGCGAGAGCATTACAGAGATACTCAACGTACTACAGTGGCAGGCGGTACAAGAGAGGCGTTACGCATCGCAGAGGCTTTACTGCTCTAACTTGGAAAAAACGCTTTCGACGAAGCGTCGGACAACATATTACTTCTTTCCACATACGTCTCGTGAAATAAGTACCACGAGAAAATTCTAGAAATTAGAGCCAACACAGCGGCTTACCAAGAATCACACTTCATATGCGCCATTCACCAATGGAACAGAGAACGTGGGGGGGAATCACTTAGTGGTACCAGAATTACCCTCCGCCACACACCATCAGGTGGCTTGCGGACTATTAATGTTGATGTGGATATTGCGGCATATTCTAAGATCTATCTGTTCTCTGACAGATTTCTTGGTAGTGAAGGTAGGTAGCACTGTATCAAATACAGTGGGCGTAAGTTCATGGGTTGTAGAAAACAAATTGATGCTAAATCAAAGTAAGACTCAGTTTTTTCAGTTTCTATCGAACAACTTAAGTAAAACTGACATAATAGGCGTACGATTAGTCAGTCCGAACAATCCAAACTCGTAGGTGTTCTGGTAGGTGGTAAGCTGACATAGACAGCGCATGTTCAGTATCTTGTTCAAAGACTTAATAGCGATGTATTTATCACTGGAAGAGTATCTGAAATAAGCGATAGCCCCACAAGAGAATTAGTATACTTTGATTATTCTGGTCAGCTTATGATTTACGATGTTACATCCCATGTAGCTTTTCTCATTCTCAAAGGCTCCTCTTGGCTCGGAAAACGGCAATTAGAGCAAAATGTGGAGCAAGTTCTCGAAACTGTGGTCGACCCCTGTTCCGGATTATGGGAGTTCTGGCCTCTAAGTGTGTAGTTTAACGTCGTTTGTTGTTAAAAACTCGTGGTTGTGCCCGAGAATTAGCAGCCTTCACTCAGTTAATACTAGGCCGAAATCCACACTGCACTTCAATCCTGAAGAGGGGCAGCAGCCTTTTAAGTAGTTGCAGGGGCAACAGTCTGGATGATTGACTCATCTGGCCTTGTAACACTAACCAAAACGGCCTTGCTGTTTTGGCACTGCGAACGGCTGAAAGCAAGGGGAAACTACAGCCGTAATTTTTCCCGAGGGCATGTAGCTTTACTGTATGGTTAAATGATGATGGCGTCCTCTTGGGTAAAATATTCCGGGAGAAAAATAGTCCCCCATTCGGATCTCCGGACGGAAACTACTCAAGAGGACGTCGTTATCAGGAGAAAGAAAACTGGCATTCTACGGATCGGAGCGTGGAATGTCAGATCCCTTAATCGGGCAGGTAGGTTAGAAAATTTAAAAAGGGAAATGGATAGGTTGAAGTTAGATATAGTGGGAATTAGTGAAGTTCGGTGGCAGGAGGAACAAGACTTTTGGTCAGGTGAATACAGGGTTATAAATACAAAATCAAATAAGGGTAATGCAGGAGTAGGTTTAATAACGAATAAAAAAATAGGAGTGCGGGTAAGCTACTACAAACAGCATAGTGAACGCATTATAGTGGCCAAGATAGACACGAAGCCCGTGCCTACTACAGTAGTACAAGTTTATATGCCAACTAGCTCTGCAGATGACGAAGAAATTGAAGAAATGTATGATGAGATAAAACAAATTATTCAGGTAGTGAAGGGAGACGAAAATTTAATAGTCATGGGTGACTGTAATTCGACAGTAGGAAAAGGGAGAGAAGGAAACATAGTAGGTGAGTATGGATTGGGGCTAAGAAATGAAAGAGGAAGCCGTCTGGTAGAATTTTGCACAAAGCATAACTTAATCATAGCTAACACTTGGTTCAAGAATCATAAAAGAAGGTTGTATACGTGCAAGAATCCTGGAAATACTAAAAGGTATCAGATAGATTATATAATGGTAAGACAGAGATTTAGGAACCAGGTTTTAAATTGTGGGACATTTCCAGGGGCAGATGTGGACTCTGACCACAATCTATTGGTTATGAACTGTAGATTAAAACTGAAGAAATTGCAAAAAGGTGGGAATTTAAGGACATGGGACCTGGATAAACTGACTAAACCAGAGGTTGTACAGAGTTTCAGGGACAGCATAAGGGAACAATTGACAGAAATGGGGGAAAGAAATACAGTAGAAGACGAATGGGTAGCTCTGAGGGATGTAGTAGTGAAGGCAGCAGAGGATCAAGTAGGTAAAAAGACGAGGGCTAGTAGAAATCCTTGGGTAACAGAAGAAATATTGAATTTAATCGATGAAAGGAGAAAATATAAAAATGCAGTAAATGAAGCAGGCAAAAAGGAATACAAACGTCTCAAAAATGAGATCGACAGGAAGTGCAAAATGGCTAATCAGGCATGGCTAGAGGACAAATGTAAGGATGTAGAGGCTTATCTCACTAGGGGTAACATAGATATAGCCTACAGGAAAATTAAAGAGACCTTTGGAAAAAGAGAGCCACTTGTATGAATATCAAGAGCTCAGATGGAAACCCAGTTCTAAGCAAAGAGGGGAAAGCAGAAAGGTGGAAGGAGTATTTAGAGGGTCTATACAAGGGCGATGTACTTGAGGACAATATTATGGAAATGGAAGAGGATATAGATGAAGATGAAATGGGAGATACGATACTGCGCGGAGAGTTTGACAGAGCACTGAAAGACCTGAGTCGAAACAAGGCCCCAGGAGTAGACAACGTCCCATTAGAACTACTGACGGCCTTGGGAGAGCCAGTCCTGACAAAACTCTATCATCTGGTGAGCAAGATGTACGAGGCAGGCGAAATACCCTCAGACTTCAAGAAGAATATAATAATTCCAACCCCAAAGAAAGCAGGTGTTGACAGATGTGAAAATTACCGAACTATCAGTTTAATGAGCCACAGCTGCAAAATACTAACGCGAATTACTTACAGACGAATGGAAAAACTGGTAGAAGCCAATCTCGGGGAAGATCTGTTTGGATTCTGTAGAAATGTTGGAACACGTGAGGCAATACTGAACTTACGACTTATCTTAGAACAAAGATTAAGGAAAGGCAAACCTACGTTTCTAGCATTTGTAGACTTAGAGAAAGCTTTTGACAATGTTGACTGGAATACTCTCTTTCAAATTCTAAAGGTGGCAGGGGTAAAATACAGGGAGCGAAAGGCTATTTACAATTTGTACAGAAAGCAGATGGCAGTTATAAGAGTCGAGGGGCATGAAAGGGAAGCAGTGGTTGGGAAGGGAGTGAGACAGGGTTGTAGCCTGGTAGGACATGTCCTGAGGCATCAAGGGATCACAAATTTAGCATTGGAGGGCAGCGTGGAGGTTAAAAATCTAATTCTAATTAACAGGTAATGACACATCTGCTTAACATGCATGTACTCTAGCTGTCCCTTTCCAAAACATTCAATCATCATACCACAAGATATACGACCTACTGTCAAATAGAACTACAACAAATACTTAAAACTACACATACTTCACAATTATCCTCATCTGTAAAAGAGAAAAATAAACTTCATTATTCGTTACCATTTTCTTCCTTTATTATCCTCACCGTCATTTATTATCCTCTGCCAAATAGTTCACTATTCATTATCTTATTTATCAGTATCATTCATCAGCATCATCATTTCATATATTAGGAAGTTTCTTACTTCTAGCATACTCCATCACTAAAATTAACATACACAGCTCTGCTCGATGGTCCGCCGCAATTGCGTCTGAAAGAAAAGTAACTAGTCAAGGTTGCTATTATACAGTGCGTACACTATTTTTTGGCAATCTTAGTTAATTCTAATCCATTTACTCTTCATGACAAGGTATTTCATTTTCTTTCGTTCACTTCGATGGTGAAAGGTTGTTTAATTTATTTCTTTTACACAGTATTGCTTTCTGAAAATGATGAATATGGATTAATATCTTGCATTTAAATCATATACCCATTAAATGAAAACTTGTTTCTAGTGATATGACTAAGCACACAGAAGAGCATTACAGAAAACGTATTAGGTCAGAACCATAGACAATTTTCAAATGCAGAAATGTACACATCGTATCATAATGTAGTAGCAAAAAAAATGTATAGTCAAGATGTTGAGATATCATAAGGCAAAATGTCAATGTCAACTGGTGTTTGTTATATCTTAAAGATTTCATAGTGCATACAGAGAAAATTCTACTTTCTATAGGAAAACCATCATATATACATAAGAAACATGGAAAGTATGCACGGTCTGATACATAACGACAAGAAAAGCAACCTGCTAATCGTACCTTGCACGGCACTTGCCAAGAAAAAATATGATCATCATCAATAAGTGGTCATATAAATATCTGGAAATGGCATTATAGTGTGATAGATCATAAATTATGTTCATTCAATGAAGAGTATAATATTGTAAATATGGTGATTGCCCTTGGTTTTCGTGGTTCTCAAAGTTTCGACATGTACTACATTGTGGTGAGGAATGCTGCGAATTCTAAATGGACCAGCTTACAGAAGCTCAAATTTACTGCATCTATTCTTTCCTCTGTTGGTTAAATAGTGTGTGCGTACAAATATCTTCTGTCCAATGTGAAATTAATGGCGTGTACAAACCTGTTTCTGCTGTATCTGCGGCGCTCTGAGGCACGTTTGATGTTATTTAGGGCAATGTCAATTATCTCACGGTGGCGTAGTCGACGAGATGTAGGAAAAGATACTAATTCTTTAATTTTATTCGGTGGTTCAACATTTTTCAATATAACAGTCGGAGATAGCATAGTGGATTCATTTGGTATGGAGTTAATTACATCCTGGAATGAGAGCATGTGTGTGTCCCAATCAATATGTCTTTTATGGCAGCATATTCTACATAGTTTAGCAATTTCTTTTATTAATTGTTCAGAAGGGTTTGAAGTACCGTCATGCCTGAATATATAGGTAGCAGAAATGTTTCTAGCTCGTAATATACATGCCCATATCACAGATCAAAATTGTCGTCCATTGTCGGAAATTACTTTCAGTACATGCAAAACATGAAATACAAAATGTTTTACAAATGCATTCGAAATAGATTTAGCAGTAGCTTTGCGTAACGGAGTGGAAGTAACAAATTTCGAAGTGAGTTCTACAGCGACAAAGATGTAACAACAACCTCTATTAGATCTGGCAATCGGCCCAAAAATGTCTACAGCGGGCATTTGTCTCAATTTAATGGGTACAGTGGGATGTAACGGGGGATTATGTGAAGTCGTGTCTGATTTAGCTTTCTGTCAGATTTTACACGACGCTAAAACTCGTCGAATACGTTTCTCCATGTTGGCAAAATAACAGTTCTGTCTCAGTATAAGAAAACATTTTCTGGCTCCGTAATGTGCGTAACTTAAATGAGTATACCAGATGAATTTGTTAACAAGCTCGTCAGGAATGCATAGTAACCAGTTGTTGCTGTCAGGGTGAGAGTAGCGAAACAGAATGTTGTTGCATACGGTACGATTGTTTCTAATAGTAACGTTATTCCTATCTTGCCAAAGATGTTTAATTTCTTTCTATACGTTGTCCTTGCTCTGCTCTTTTGCTATGTCTCGTAATGACGACGAAATGAAATTTTCAAATGCAGCTTGTTGAATATACATGAGGCTAAAATTTGCTTGGTAGAAGCCGGTTAAACATTTCCAAGTGGCACCCATTATGTTGAACAAGTGCAGGTAACAGTCCATAATATTCACTATCACTAATCAGACAGTTCATCAGCAGAATTAAACATTTCCAAGTGGCACCCATTATGTTGAACAAGTGCAGGTAACAGTCCATAATATTCACCATCACTAATCAGACAGTTCATACATGAACAACAGTTTGAATGCACACAGAATTGCTTTTACTAAGTTATTATCAATGCTCTTACACTAAACATACAAATCATAATAAACACACAAATGATGTCAGGTAATTGTCATATTAAGTATTACAATACACAAATAACAGTAAACCTATAATATTTATGGGTGTCAGTGCAAGCCACAACAAACAAGTAAAATAATATTTAGGAGATAGGTTGGTACCAATTATCTGGGATTATAAAAGGAAAACACACAAAACACACTCACTCGTCTTTCATCCGTATTAAGTACTACTGTGTAAATGAATAGTGTTAACTGTGTAAATGCAATTCTGTCAAAATTTTATGTTAATCATGTGTATCAAGTAGTAGTGGCAGCAATGTATAACAGTCAATAATAGTTAGTCAACGTCATAGTCATCATGTCAAGACCAATGTTTGCCAAGCCAGATCAAAATGTACGGTTGCTGAACAACTGTCAGTGAGCCAAGATATGCAAATGCTTCCTGTCTCAAAAAAAAGTATGTACTGCTTATTGATTTAACAAAGTGTGTGTGTAGACAATCTTCTTTCTACTTGAGTGTTCTAGTCTGCCATCTTCATCCTCCTTGTTCCATATAAACCAACAAAAAAAATATGCTCCTCACTTACTTTACCTCTTATCCACCAAAACTCCAATGATCATCAGCATCACATAATCTTAATACTTCAATAATAACTCTTACGTCGATACATATAAATCTTATCATCAATATCATTTACCTTACCTCTTGTCCACCAAAACTCCAATAATCATCAACTTCACATACTCTCAATACCTCAATAATACCTCTTCAATACGTCGATACATATAAACTTCAGCACCAATATCATTTCACTTCCATAAGAACTCTTTCCTCTAGTCAGTCTCCTCGAACAAGTACAGACAAAATCCTAGTGCAAACTTCAATTCAGCATCCCATACAATCCGAAGACACAATGTCCACACACAACCTCTGTGTAATCCATCTTGTTATGTCCTAGCCAGTAATGCCAACCGAGCCCGCTGCCAAAAGGTTGGCAGCATCAAAGTCCGGACGCCGTCCGCATAAGCAGCGCCAGCGAGACAGCAAATCGCCGCAAGTCTGCGCGCGCCACCGCTGGCTTCTGGCTTCTTAAGCGCTGGAGTCGCGAGCGCTAGGACAGTTCTGTATTCGCCGCTCAGTTGTATACTCGCCTCCGAATTGTGTACTTGGTAGTCAGTTGTGTGTTCATCGCAGCAGAGTTGTTGTTTGTCGTCAGCCGACGCTGACCTAGCCGCTCCGACTCGAACTAGACAGATTTCTGTAGACACCGAGTTCACTACTGTGTTACTGTATCTTCATTAATAAAAGATAAGTACCGACTTTTATTTAATCAGAGTGTTTGGGGTTTCATCTTTCTGTTTACTGTTCCAGCGGACCGGTCGGCCCGCTATTAAAAGTGTGGCGGTGACTTCGTAAGCCATTTCTACAGCCAAGTGTTTGTCGCTACGAACACCGCCACAAAACTGGCGACGAGGACTTCCGAACTCGTGTGCAGGGCTGGTTCAACTTGTTCTTGTTATACTAATTATAGAGATAAAATTTTGGGGGCTGGTTTAATTTGTGTTCACTATGTCTGCCGAATTACAACAGTTGATCTTGTTACAGAGTCAGCAAATACAAAGTCTGGTGGAAGCAATCGCCAAACAAGCGGCTAATCCTCCAACACAAAAGGAACAAGCACAGGCAGCACCACAGCTCCGGGCTTTTGATGAATCCAGAGAAGAATGGCGTGAATATTTCGCACAGTTGCAGGCGCACATGTCAGTCTACAAAATCACAGGTACTGAGCGGCAGCTTTATTTAATTTCCACTGCAGGCGTGGAAGTCTATCGACTACTTTGTAAGTTGTTCCCGGAATCCCAGCCAGAAGCTTTAGACTATGACGTTGTTGTTAACAAGCTTGCTGAGTATTTAGAGTCGCGAGTTCATGTGGCAGCAGCCCGATTCAAGTTCTTCAGATTAAAGAAACTGCCACATCAATCTAATAAACAGTGGTTAACAGATTTACGGGGCCTCACCCGTCAGTGCCGATTTAATTGTGTGTGTGGAGCTTCCTACAGTGATGTCATGTTACGAGACGCTATTACGCAAATCATTGCAGATTCTCGTATTCGTGCTGCTATCTTAAAGTTGCCTGACCCGTCATTAGAGACTGTGATGAACATCA
The DNA here is from genome assembly GCF_021461385.2 of Schistocerca piceifrons. Classification (NCBI taxonomy): domain Eukaryota; kingdom Metazoa; phylum Arthropoda; class Insecta; order Orthoptera; family Acrididae; genus Schistocerca; species Schistocerca piceifrons. The sequence goes on from NW_025727757.1 coordinate 2,370,199, forward strand.
GTGAAGCCCAAGATACTTTTGACTATGCTGAGTGTGAGTTGGATCAGCCATGTATTTCTCAAATTGCCTGTGCTAAGCAAGTTCTGTCACGCCCGCGGCCCCACCGGCAGAGTCAGACTGTAAACACTAGCCGGCCGCGTCATGTTAAACACATTCGTCAGCCGCGTGTGCAAAATGATAGAGTTAAGTCTTGCCCTAAGTGTGTTCTTGCTCATCCTCGTGAACGTTGCCCGTTAAGAAACGCGGTTTGTCACTTTTTTCAAAGGAAAGGACACATCCAGACTGTTTGTTTGCGTAAACGCAAGAACAATTCTGGTGCTGCCCAGCCCATGGATATTCATGTTCTTCAAAGCCAGCCCGCCCAGAAGGTCGCGTTTAAAGACTCTTCCACGGTTCGTGTGGGTAATAAACTTGTTCGCAATAAGCCACCCACCCAGCCCTCTGCTATGCGTCCCAAGCGTAATTCAAACGCTGTAAAAAGTAATGTACAGACTGCAAGTGAAGCGGGAGTTGTTGTTCCACCCGCCCCACCCACGAGATGTCGTAAGCAGCGAACACGCGCTAAACGCGCTGATTTGGTGTCTTCCGCCTCCACTGCACCGATCCAGAGACAGTGTAATAAACTATTTGTGAAGCTACGCATCCAGGATAAGACCTTCAATTTTCAATTAGACACTGGTGCGTCTGTGACTCTCATAAATAGTGCTACGTATGCGGCTATCGGCCGCCCTAAACTTTCAGCGGCAAAACATTCTTTGGCTACTTATAGTGGAGAACGAATTCCTGTGTTAGGTGTATGTAGCGTGCCAGCCACATTCCGTGGCAATACAAAAACAGTTTCATTCACAGTGCTCCGCGCTACAGACAGTGTAAACATTTTCGGATTAGACTGTTTTGACTTGTTTGGCCTGTCTATCCAAGACAATGTGTTGCAAATTGATTCTGTTGTTGTTCCTCAAGACAGCATCACCGAGTTGTGTAAACGATACAGTGATATATTTAAAGACGAACTAGGTTGTGCTGCGAACTTTGCCGCTCATATTACGTTAAAAGATAATGCTCAGCCTCGATTTTGTCGTGCTCGTCCAGTGCCTCACGCCCTCCGGGCACCTGTAGAAGATGAACTTCGTCGTTGGCAAAACAATGGTGTTATTCAACCCGTTTCAGCGAGCCAGTGGGCTTCTCCCTTAGTTATTATAAAGAAACCGTCTGGCAAGTTACGTTTATGTGCTGATTTTAAGTCGACAGTTAATCCTCAGACTGTCATTGATTCTTTTCCTTTGCCTAGGCCGGAAGAGCTGATGGATAAGTTAGGGGAAGCTCGGTTCTTTTCCAAAATTGATCTCCGTGAAGCATATTTGCAATTGCCCCTCGACGAGCAATCACAACAGTATTTTGTCATAAACACGTCGTTGGGGTTGTTCCGTTTTCTGCGTTTGCCTTTTGGTTGTGCGTCCGCTCCAGCTGTTTTTCAGCGTTTTTTGTCACAACTTCTGGCTAATGTGTCATCGTGTTGCAACTATTTAGACGATATTGTTGTGTCCGGTCGGACGCCTGCTGAACATTTCCGTAATTTGGAGTGTTTGTTTAAAGTGTTGTCTCAGGCAGGCCTACGTTGCAACATCGATAAATGTTCATTTTTCCTTACGGAGATGGAGTATCTGGGACATGTTATTAATGCTCAAGGCATTCATCCCTCCCAGTCACATTTAGCAGCTATTCGTGATTTGCCCGCCCCTCGCAATCTGAATGAATTGCAAGCAGTTCTTGGCAAATTGACGTATTATATTAGGTTTATACCTAATGCATCACAGATTGCTGCACCGTTGCATCGTCTCCGCTGTAAGAATGTTCCGTTTGTGTGGTCAGCTGATTGTCAATCAGCCTTTCAGCAGCTTAAAGAGGCTTTATTGAATGATCGTTGTCTGGTCCATTACGACCCTAACAAGCCTCTGGTGTTAGCTTGTGATGCCTCTTCTTTCGGCCTCGGTGCTGTGTTGTCTCACCAAGTCGGTAACACCGAACGTCCTATTGCGTTCGCATCTAAATTGCTCAACAAAGCTCAGTGTAATTATAGCCAATTGGACAAGGAAGCGTTGGCTATTGTGTTCGGTGTCACAAAATTCCATCACTACCTCTATAGTAGACCATTCTATTTAGTAACAGATCACAAGCCTCTGACGTCACTGTTTCATCCGTCTAAACCAGTTCCTCAGCGGACAGCTCAGAGACTACAACGTTGGGCTCTTTTGTTATCACAATACCAGTATGAGATACTGTATCGCCCTACAGGTCAGCATGCAAACGCTGACGCGCTTTCTAGATTGCCGATTGCTGCGGATGATGTCTTCGATTCCTCCGAAGACTCTTGCCATCAGATTAACGCCGATGAGCATCAATCCCTCCGGGATTTTCCGATTGATTATCGTCAGGTGGCACGTGCGACAGCTACGGATCCTCATCTGAGTTTACTATTACGTTTTGTTCAACGTGGTTGGCCGTCCAAGGCAAAGGACATATCGGATCCTGTGGTTCGTCGCTATTATCCGCAACGTCATCTGTTGTCTGTTTCGCACGGAGTTTTGCTGTTACGCACCGAGAATGACCAGCTTCGTGTAGTGGTTCCCCAAGTGCTCCAATCTAAGGTCCTCGACTTGTTGCATCAAGGTCATTGGGGAGTGGTCCGCACCAAGCAGCTTGCCCGCCGTCATTGTACATGGATCGGCATTGATAAGCAGATTACGCAGATGTCTACAGATTGTTCGACGTGTGCCGAACACCAAGCTGCTCCGCCTCAACGCTATTTTGAGTGGGCACGCCCTGCCGGTCCCTGGCAGCGAGTACATATTGATTTCGCTGGTCCATATTGGAATTCTCGTTGGCTCATCGTGATAGATGCATTTAGTAATTTTCCGTTTGTTGTGCCCATGCAGTCTACAACGTCTGCACAAACTATACGGGCGTTGACTTCAATTTTTTGTATTGAGGGACTTCCAGAAGTTTTAGTGTCTGACAATGGTCTACAATTTACCTCTGCTGAATTTGAAAGTTTTTGTTCTGCCAATGGCATTCGTCATGTTCTTACTCCGCCGTTCCACCCTCAATCGAAGGGTGCAGCGGAACGTTTTGTACGCACATTCAAGGATCATATGGACCGCCTTCGTGCTACGCACTCTCGTCAGCAGGCCCTCATCACGTCCCTGTCATCGTACCGGACCACGCCACGCGACGGCCCTTCGCCTGCGGAGCTTCTCCACGGCCGTCGTCATCGCACCCTACTACGGTTGTTGCACCGCCCGGATCGACCCGCCGCTTCTGAGCATCGCACGCGTTTTCAGCGCAACGACGCCGTTTTTTTCAGAGTTTATCACGGTCGCCGTCGTTGGGAACGTGGTACCGTGATAAGTGTCCTGGGTCGAGGTTTTTATACTGTTCAAGGTGCTACTGGGGTGCACAGGAGGCATCAGAACCAGTTGCGTCGCGCTGGCCGCCCGGATTCTGCCGCTCGTTCTTTGTCCACAGATTTGGTCCGCGGCGGGTTCCAGCCGCGCCTTCCGACTTCGCTGCCGCCCCCGGGGCAGCAGCAGCAGCCGTCGCCGCTACCACGCCGACAGCCCGTCCCGTTGATGCCTCCCGCGCAGCTTCATTCGGGAGCGCCCCAGGTGGTCGCTCCGGCGCCTGCGGTCCCTCTTCAGTCGCCACCGACTTCGGAGCTGATGGACGTCGACCCCTCAGCCGGGCCGCCTTCCCAAGCGGTGGCTGTGCAGCCTGTCCTGCAGCCGCTTTCCTTGGGCACCCCCAAGGAGTCTGACACCGCAGCGCCTTGTCCGGCGCCCACTCAGCAGCCGTCGACGCAGCGTCAGGAGACGCTGCCTCTCTTCGTGGGTCCCGACGCCCCGTCGCGTCCAGTACCAGAAGCTGCGCCCGTGGTCACAGGCGTGCACCTTGACCTCGGTTTTCAGTCGGTGTTTCCCGGGGCCCCGCGCAGCCAATGCTGGGGTGCGGACCGGGGACTGCCACCGACAACAGTCTCCGGCCCGGTCTCTTCTGCTACGCCTGCGGCCAGATCCCTCCCCCGCCGTCGACGCTCGCCACGTCATTATTCAACGACGGTATCCTAGCCAGTAATGCCAACCGAGCCCGCTGCCAAAAGGTTGGCAGCATCAAAGTCCGGACGCCGTCCGCATAAGCAGCGCCAGCGAGACAGCAAATCGCCGCCAGTCTGCGCGCGCCACCGCTGGCTTCTGGCTTCTTAAGCGCTGGAGTCGCGAGCGCTAGGACAGTTCTGTATTCGCCGCTCAGTTGTATACTCGCCTCCGAATTGTGTACTTGGTAGTCAGTTGTGTGTTCATCGCAGCAGAGTTGTTGTTTGTCGTCAGCCGACGCTGACCTAGCCGCTCCGACTCGAACTAGACAGATTTCTGTAGACACCGAGTTCACTACTGTGTTACTGTATCTTCATTAATAAAAGATAAGTACCGACTTTTATTTAATCAGAGTGTTTGGGGTTTCATCTTTCTGTTTACTGTTCCAGCGGACCGGTCGGCCCGCTATTAAAAGTGTGGCGGTGACTTCGTAAGCCATTTCTACAGCCAAGTGTTTGTCGCTACGAACACCGCCACAAAACATCTAACCCAAATCTCTACTCATTATGAATTATAAGATACATTTTGGTTACCTTGTCCTTCATTAAACAAAAGAATTGCATACATGACCTCTAACAGCCTTTAGTTCGAAGAACTTTCAGTAAGTAAGATTACGAAGTGTGAATAATCGTGATATTTCAGTGTGTACACCACTTCAAGAATTATGGCAAACAGAAGCAAAAATGTGGAGTATTCCTTGTGTCAAGTGTCACTTCCTATTTCAATTGCTCACGAAGAATGCAGTGTAATAACTGTCAATGGCCTAACCCTAGTGTTGGTATGTCATGTCGTTAGCTTCCTTCCTATTAGCATAAATTTATACAGCTTGCATAAAACCTCCAGCTCATGTGACTTCTATGAAGTTTCTTGTACTAATGTCGTTCGTCGAATTATAGCAGTTCATTTTCTTATCTTAAAAATATAAGGCACTGAGCCTAAGCAAAACATGCAACAGCGAGTAAATATACCAGTAGAGAACAGAATGTCAATAAGTGGATGCAGCACAATCCCTATAACGAGTCTCCGTCAAGCGAGCAATCTATAATTAACACCATACTGTGGCCTAAACTCCATGTACGTACACCTCATATCAGCATTTCTATATATAGCAAAATTAAAGAGTATTTATGACAACAAACAGAAGTGTATAAATATGCAATCCACACGCAAAGCAGCAAATATGTATCTTACATAATAAACAGGTCATTAGCATCATATCAGCGTAAGCAAATAAATGTTCATATGTAATCTTAATAAGTAAAAATGAAAGCGCAAGAAGATATATCACAAAGTATAACCTACATACATAACCATATCAGCACAATTAATTAGGTGACAATTATAATTTAAATAAATAAGCACAGCAGGCACATAATTAAAAAAATGTAACATCAGTGAAAAAGCATAGCAGCCAAGCGATGCATAATATATACAAATGACAACCCTGTTCATTAATCAGTCATTGTCAAAATCAGTTAACGTACGCAAGCACGTCGCTTCACAAGTAAATTCATAGAACATGAAATTTAGCACAAAGTGTGAGTCACGTAATCGCAAGCAGCAAATTACGTCTAAAGTACGTACCTAAGTGGAAATGTTACCTGAAAAATAAACTCAGTTAATAGTTACCTTTTTAGTTTATTACTTTCTTCTTCGAAATGACATTCTTCCTGAAAATTTTCTCGATAGCAAGTCGTCTTAACGTCGGACACACACAGAATTTACCTGAAGTTCTTAAATATTTTATACAACCGTATCCTGAAAAATACTGAACGTTAATAACATAATTCATCAAGTCACTATAGTTTTATACTGAATTTAATCGGAGAAATTAGACTGTGTATTTGTTTACGGCTGTCAGTGCATTCGCACTGAGCGCTCGATCAGCTGTAGGCGCGTGACGTAGGAAGTGATTGTTTGCGGTCAACGACTGCCTCGTGCGCCGCGCAGACTTCACTGTTGCTTTGAGTATCTGCCGCCGCCGGAACACGGCGCGGTATCCTTGCATTCTCTGCGTGATTACATGTAACTTAGTCTCTCAAAAGTATGTCATTCCACAAAAATTTTACGTTAGATATGTGATGTATTCCCTTACAGCGCCGAGATTTAAGAGTTTCTACTTCAATAGTGTTATCATGAATAATTTTGCGAATCCTATATGGACCGTTATAAAGCAGAAAAAATTTGCGACACAAGCCTTTTCCTTTTTGAGACAAACGGTGAGACTTAATTAATACCTTTTGACCAACTGAAAAAGTTTTTGAACGACCATGACACTTAGCTGATTTCTCTCTTCTAGCAGCCGCAGATGCAATATTTTGCAGAGCCAGGTTCACAACTTCAGAATGCCGCAGTATCCGTGAAGGCGGAAAAGGAACAATTTCAGAAATGCGATTTGTCGGTGCTTTATTTTTTAATATCAGTATAGGCGGTAAAGAAGTTGAATCATTAGGGAATTCATTCAGAATGTTTTGAAAAATATGAAGATACTGATCCCAAGTTCTATGATTCTGATGACAATAAAGACGACACAATTTATTGATTTCCTTCATCCATCTCTCTGAAGCGTTAGACTGAGGGTGAAAAAGTGAAATGAAAATTGGTTTAATCTTACGACACCGTAGAGTACGAAGCCAAATTTTAGAGCGAAACTGTGATCCATTATCTGATATAACCTGATCATGACCAACTTCTTTAAGAAAATGTTTGATGAAAGCGTTAGATACTGAACGAGCTGTTGCTTTGCGTAAAGGTGTAAAACACACATATTTTGATGTCAGTTCCACTGCTACGAAAATGTACGCAAAACCATTAGTATAACGAACCACTGGACCGAACAAATCGACTGCAGCCATCTCCTTTATTTTCGCTGGAATGATAGGAAACAACGGTGCTCTGTGAGAAATAGTTGGCGGCTTAGCCATTTGACATAATTTGCATTTGGCAAGAGCAGATCGAATACGTTTTTCCATATTACTGAAGTAGCAATTTCCTCGTAATTTATGAAAGCATTTTCTGGGACCAAAATGTGCATAACTGAAATGTGTAAACGAGGTGTGGCCAAATCATCCAATCTAACAAAGCGTCTAAGAAAATTACAGACACCAAGGAAACTACGAACATCACGTTTTGTGGAAGGAACAGCATAATTACGAATAGCGTCTAGCTTCTCTGGATCAGGAAGAATACCTTCTGTAGAAATAATGTGACCGAGAAATTTCACCTGAGAACGACCAAATTCAGATTTTTCCAAGTTCTCTGTAATGCCAACTCTTGCAAAAATACGTAATAATGAATCCAAAATTTTGTTGTGCTCACTCCAAGAACGTTTAGCAATAAGAATGTCGTCAACATATGAAGTAATATTGTCACGAAGATAAACAGGTAAAATTTCGTTTAAACTACGAATGAATGCTGCAGAAAATATAGTAAGTCCAAACGGTAATATCCAAAGTCACTTTTGGGTAAAACAGTCAAATCCGGTTATTCTTTACCTACTGTCTAGATAGATGAATAGTAGAAGAATTGTTTTTATAGATGCAAAGAATAGTATAAGAGTAGGCAGCGATGCAGAAAACTAAAAGGGAAATAGCGCCACTACAGCTCGGGGCCCTATGCACGCTACGGCACATATTCACTTAGTGTAGTGAATCCCCTGAGGACATTAATAGCTGCACATAAATTTCAGTTTGTGACTTAGTGGCAAATTCGGCGGAAGTGCGTACGTAAATTGATCTAACCATGAACATGGATGTATGTCATTCTTAAAATTGCGGAAGATCTTAAATTTCCTAACAGTCAAAATGTGTTTATAGTCAAAGTTTTCGCCTCGTGGCGGCAAAGACCTACCGCGTCTGTCCCAGTCCGAATGTCGATTATTGTTAAGTTCTCGCGCCTGGCGCTATCTTGTTGCATCCCGTAAATGAAACAAATTATTTTCTTCAAAGCCCTCTGCTATCTGCGATTCTAAATTTCTTCTGCTGTCTTTTCCGACGATTTCGTCTTCAATTTGTTTGACTTGCTTTCGTAATGCCTCAACTTCCCTTTTAACGCGATCATTAAATTTTCCCTGTTTTTCAACATGTTTATTTATGTTCTGGTACTCTTCGGTTTCTGCACATGGCAATGGAACTGTATCATCTGAATATCTGTCCCCATTTAAACTAAGACTTGTCAGTTTATCTGAGATCTCCTCAACTCTTTCCGATGAGTCACCTATTTTTTCTTTCTGTTTATTTACGCCTTCCGTAAGCGTCGCGACTCGGGTTTCGGTATTGTCACATTTAGTAGTTAACTGTTCATACTGTTGCGTTAAGTTATTTATTCTGTCATGTGGTACGGATTCCTCGATTCTTTCAAGTATTTCTTCCTTACTGTGTGCACGTTGTAAATTCAACTCTGAAAATTTCTGTACTATCACGCGATCTCTTTCTTCCTGTTCTCTGTCCTGTTCCTCTTGTCTAATTTCTATTGAAATTAAACTATTATTGTGAGCATTCAAAATCGGTTGTACTTCTTCTCTAATTTCTTTCTTTGATTCATCTTTCATGTTTCTGAAACATGTCCCTGTTCATGAGCCTAACTGTGTTTCCATTGTTTCCATCTCGGTTTTACTTGTTCCTATCTCTGTTATTAATTCAGATCCTAACCGTGTTTCCATTGTTCTCATATCAGTTTCTGACCGTGTTGCCAAAGTTCCCATCTCTGTTTTAATTGTTCCTATTTGTGAGTCTAGTGAGTCTAACCGTGTTTTTGATTCAGATCCCAAATTTAACATTGCACTCATCAACTGCTCCATTTCTTCTGTCGTTAACCACGTAATCTGAAAATTTTTCGATTGTGAAAAATTTTGAACTGTTTTCGGACTATTTTCCCGACTTATTAAATTGTTTTCCACTTCATTATTCATCATCCTGGTCTCCTGTGTTGGCGAGTTCGCCATGTTAACAATTTCGTCATTCTCACTATCCATCATTTTTGCCTTTTTCATCGATCGCGTTATCATTTACAAAATATACAAAACTCGTCACTATATGAAAATTACACACAATGACACTTTATCTCCAACAATACCATTACACGAAATGTTTCCCTCAAACACGATTAACGAACAATTGAAGTCATTGCACTAAATTGTCAAACCCATAGACAAGACAACAGAAATTAAATTTTGCAAAATACCATTAGAAGAATCCCAATTACCAAATCTACACATACAATATAGACTACAATTACTAAACTACAAATTACTACAACAATACTACTGTCTACTATTTTTACAATCAGAAGAATTCTAAGGGACGATCCGAAGCAGCGGTCGCCACGTGCATGGGGGCTTAATTAAATATAATGAAATGCAAATACTTTTTAATTTTTAGTAGCTGTAAGTCCGATTACGCAGTATCGTAAACGGTTGGCCCTGACTAGTTTTAGTACGCAATCTGACTGCATAGAATAACAACAAACAATGAGAGAAAATTTCCGTTAACACAATTAATTAATTAAGTCCCCAGCAACTGTAAAACCAACGCAACAACAAAGCACAAGTGTAACTGTTCTGTGTGTGGAAGTGTGATTCAACGTACACATCTGGCACGGTTCTTCTTCAATAAGACAAGAAATTTAAAATATCATTTATACTGAAGTAATTAAAAAAAATAGAAATACTATAATTGCGCAAGAAAACCAGAATTACACTCTAATACAAGAACACAAGCCAGATGCTTTGTTGACTGAACCTGTAATGACGCATTACTCAAGACATTGAAATAATGAGAAAAAAAAGCGAGTTTTGTTACCTTCATATATATTGACGAAAAGCCCTCTAATCATTACAATATCTCCATTGGAACAACATCTGCTGTATAGCCCATCAAACAACCGCATAAAACATGGGACAGCTGGCCGAAGTGGCCGTGCGGTTAAAGGCGCTGCAGTCTGGAACCGCAAGACCGCTACGGTCGCAGGTTCGAATCCTGCCTCGGGCATGGATGTTTGTGATGTCGTTAGGTTTAACTAGTTCTAAGTTCTAGGGGACTAATGACCTCAGCAGTTGAGTCCCATAGTGCTCAGAGCCATTTTTGAAAACATGGGACAAGTACTCCCTACTACAACATCTCGACAAGCACTCTCCACCACGACCTCTCGACAAGCACTGTCCACTACGACATCTCAGCAAGCACTGTCCACCACGACCTCTCGACAAGCACTGCCCACCGCTACTTCTCAATAATCACTGCCAGTGGAGGTGGCTGAATAATACTCTCTGGCGCGATGTCTGGCGCTGTGGCTCAGTGTAGCCACCTTTCAAAGGCTGGAAGTTTACTGGATCAGAGTAGCGTCACACTGGCTGAAAGACATTGCCTGACATTTTTTACAACATAATTAATCATTAATACTTGTAAGTAACTAATTCCCGACGTTGCCCAAGATGTTTAATATCTGTCAAGAAATTGATTGGCCCTGAGACTTGTTGATACCCACAGCGAAAGCAACCCGCTTGGGAAACAGCAAATCACCTTTTTTTCTTCTTTACTGTTACTTTCCCCCCCCCCCCCCTCCCAGCCCAACGTATGGGCTTTGGTTGGATCGTCAGCGGATACAATTTTCCGCGCTTCAGTCACATGAGAGGAAAAGCTTTAGAAAAGTATTATAAAAGCTGGACATGGCAGTTGCCAAAAAAAAATTACGTGTTGTACAATAAAAAACAGATCGACAATTATGTAAGTCAAAATACAAGAAGTTGATTTAGTAATTAATTAATTTACAGATACAGATGAATGGAAAATGAGAGTCACATAGGAATATACAGGGTGGGTCACTAACTATTGCCACCAAGAATAACTCCGAAAGTATAATAGTAGCTTAAAAGTTTGTGGGACGAATGTTGCATGGGACAACGGTGGCCATAATATGACGTTGGTTGTTTGTTACTAGGTGGTGTTGTGTCAGAGATGTAAAGGTCAACTTCGATTTCTTAAATGGCATGCTATAGTTTGGTACTTATCAGCTGACAGCAGCTATCGAGACGAATCCAATGACGTGTAACAGTAAGGTCTTTGAAGATCAACGAAGGTCAAAAACGCGGCATGAACGTCCATGTACAGAAGGTGTTCGAACTGATGACCATTGGTATCAAGTCAGTGCTGCAATCTTCTTATCATGGATTGAGTGGTATTCCTTCTCACTTCGGCACTAATCAAACCACATGCTCTGGCAATTCTCTCTCGCATATCTTCAGGTGTAGTAGAACGTCTTTATAAACAATGTCCTTTATGAATCCCCACAAGAAAAAGTCCAGAGGCGTCAAGTCTGGCGAACGAGCCGGCCACGACTCGTCTCCTCCGCGTCCAATCCAACCATCTGGGAATTGTCTCTGCAACTCATTTCTGGCCATAAGCGAAAAATGTGCCGGACACCCAACGTGTCGATACCACATTCTGCTCCTTGTTCCTAAAAGTATTTCTTTCAATAACAGACCTAATGTTTCTTGCAGGAATGTAGTGTACTTCCTAACATTAGGATTTCATTCGATGAAATAGGGGCCTATAATTCTGTCCTTCAGAATCCCACACCATACATTCACCGACCACGGTTCTTGTGTGCAACTTGCCGCAGGCAACATGGATTTTCACTTGCCCAATAACGCATGTTATGCAAATTAGTCAATTTGCCAGGAAGAATAGGCGCATACAATTCTTCATTTAAGGAAGAGAACCACAATTGTAACTTTTTTATATCATAAGATGGCACGAATATGTCTATAATCAGTTTAAATGAAACTTTCTTAAACTTTCCATATGACTTGATTATTTAATATTACGCTAAAAGTAAAGGTAGCTCAAGATATCTTTAGGGCCCCTCTCTGAGGTTTTCCTGTATCCGCCACTGCTCCTGTCTAGGTATGTGTACAAGTTTCTGAAAAGAGCCACAGGTCGCAGTTCGTATTATTTATCTACCGGTTTTGCTCTCCAGATGACAATACCAGCTCTTGCTAAAAATATATATAGCCTACGTCCTCCCAAACGTTCATTAGGGGACCATGTAGAAATTTGAAGTAAATCGGCGAAGAACTTTTAGAGTTATTTCGTAAAAACCTTTCCTCTATATGTACCACAAACACATATATTTACAGCCAGATTACGAAATATTATGCAGTAGTGACCATCCTCTTCCGCTGAAGGTAAAGTTTGCAAAAATACTGTGTGTCAGTTAAAGGACAGTCTCGTGTAAAATTATCAAAAGGGGACGTTTCATATGTCGACCCTTAGCCGAGGATACCTCACTGGAATCTTCTGATTTTTTCTTGTAGTTTGTGTAATTAGTGTAGCTATTGTTTATTGCTAGCGCGTAATTGTAGAGAGAATTTCCTTTGTAGTTGTACTTTTTCATTGTTGTACACAGTTGTGGCATGCATTTAGATTTGCACCAAGTATTTCGCAGCTGCGCTTGTAATTAACTAGATATTATTTTCAGTGTTATGTTAATGTGTTCTCTTATTTTTGCTCTTCAAACTGTGTTTTTCTGTGTTGTTGTGTGAAACATTGTGACAATAATGGCGTGTGAAAAACGTAACACTAGGCTCCAAAGTAAACTGAGAAATAATAGTGACGACGAGCGTAGCTTATCAGCACCGCTGTGTAATGAATTAACAGACATTCAAAGTAGTAATTTGGTAACTGTGCATAGGGAAATGGAGCGGGTGTCAAACAATGGTGTAGACAGTGAAACAAATAGTGAAGAGGGGAGCATTATCGATCGATCGGTCGGCAACAGCTTGCCTCAGAAATCCGAAATGACAGAACACGATATTGCAAATACTGTAGACTTAGGTTTTGGGTCCTCACCGTTTTCTCAAATGAGTCAAGACACATTTTCTGCTTGTCAAAATGTGAATGTTGCCGGTGAAAATGCACTGCCAAAAAGCATATAGAAACAGATTCCTGATACTAATACATTATTATTGCAATTAATGCAACAAATGGAACAAAATCAGAGACAAACACAGCAACAGTTAGACACATTGGAACAAAATCAGAGACAAACACAGCAAAATCTTCAAAAGTTAGACACAGTGGAACAAAATCTTAAAAAGTTAGACACCACACTTGAACAAACACGTGAAGATTTAACTACTGAGTTACATAACATTGAATCGAAATGTCAAAAAGTCTGTAATGACGTAAAAACACAAATTTGTGAGCATTTTCAACCTATTTTTTCGCGGCATGAAAATACATTACAGAATCACGAAGCAGCCATAAAAGAACTGCAAACCATTGTTCATGAAAGTCATGAGATCTTGTGGGCTAAAATTGACTCAGTTGCATCTACCGATTCGGTTACGCAACTTGCAAAAACACAGGAAAACTTGAAGGACACAGTAGATTCGATTTCAACACAAATGAATACTCTGAAACTTGGTTCAGAAAAACACACTGAGGAAATGCGTTCACTATCGGAGAAAGTAGCCGAACTTTCGGATCAGGTCACTAACTTATCTACAAAGGTAGATGATGATCTGAATGACACAAGACCCGTAGCCTTCACTGACACAGAAGAGTATGAACAAATTAGAAAATTCAAACAAAATCAAAATCAAATCAATACACAGTACAAAAGAGAAATACGGGAAGTACAAGATCAGTTGACGCAGGTAATACAAGAATTACATATTTCAGAGGACACTTGCGCTCCAGTACAGGAAGCGGGACATAGAAATACGGAACAACCACAAAATAATAACACAGGACATTTCGGAAATTATGAAAGAAATTGGCAAGGCGCATTGGATTTTGAGATGGAACCGCCGACACGACGTAACAGTGACCGATATGCTACTCGCCGACATGATGATTTTGACTATAAGCTGTTCATTATTGCACGTAAATTCAAAACGTTTAAGAATTCTGCCAACGACATTCATCCACAAGCGTGGCTCCATCAATTCTCTCATTGTTTTCCTCCCAACTGGTCATTGGAGCACAGGTTGGAATTTATGTGTGGCTACTTGGAGAATGAACCAGCTGTAAGAATGCGATCGGTCATTCACGATTGTCACAGTGAAGGAGAATTTTATCATGCCTTCCTCTCAGCGTATTGGTCTCAAGCTACACAAGACCGAGTAAAACACAGCATCATAATGATGAAACGTTTCGAACAATCTGAATTTTCCAGTCTTATGAAATATTTTGAAGACATGTTGCATAAGAATCAGTATCTTTCAAACCCATACAGCCCCTCAGAACTCATCCGCATTTGCTTAATCAAATTACCTGAACATTTACGGCATATTATTTTAGTAGGACGTTGCAAAGACGACATTGAAGCTTTTCAGGGACTGTTACAAGAACTGGAAATTAACACTGACAATCGCGGAAAGCACGAGCACAACAATTACAGATCACATCCGTCGCAATTCCGCGATGAAAGAAATAATAACTGGACGCGACAAGGCTATTCTCACAACACAAATCGTGACCGAAACAGACACCACCCGTATGACAACCGTTGGCAGAGTAGTAATAATTACAGGGAAAGATCACCTCTCCGCAGTAATGACTATTACAGAGACAATCAGAGAAACAGACAATATAGGAACCAAAATAATTATTATTACGGGAGACAGATTAACTTGAGACGCAACGGTCCAGCGCGCAGTTACGATTCAGGGAGAAATTCTCCACCACCTAACCGACAAGAAAGAAACTACAGGAACTACCGACATGACGACAGACGATGTGATTGTATCGACAGACCTGAATTGCATCAGAACTGGAGGGATTTAAACAGGGCAGGGCCCTCTCGTCACGGTGAATTTGTAGAAGTTAGGTCTCCAAACCCCAATAACGACGCGCGCCAACAAAGAGACAATAGGCAATGACCCATACCGCTGGCAGCCACAAAACGCACGTGTGACACTAACGACGCAGCTGCCGTAGCTAGTAATTACGTAAAAATGGAAGACATTAGGGACATCTTACTCCAGGAACACGACGTAAAACATAACAACATTGCATATCCTGTGATTCACATTACTGTAAATGACGTAAAATTTATGGCAGTACTTGACTCTGGCAGTCCCATTTCAGTAATTAGTGAAACAGCTTTTAGCAAATGCAACAAATCGAACGATTGCCCCACACTTCCGTTACGTAAGATTAAATTACAAGGTGCAATCTTTGGATAAAGTGTAGACGTACGCCAACAAACCTACTTAGAATTCTTTTGTCAAAGCCACAGCTTCTCTATGAACTTTCTTATTGTTCCATTATTGTCGACGGAAATTATACTGGGAGTGGACTTTTTGAACGAATACAAAGCAATCTTAAGCTTTCACGATGCTGAAATAAGTTTAGAAAAAGAATGTACGTCAGTAGCTTTGAATTTTGAAGATTGGCTCTCAAACCATGATGAAGAAATTAATCGGCTTTACCTCCTGTTAGACAACAGTTCTGAATTTTCGACGGAACTTGACACTAACAATCACTCTGCAAGTACTGACAGGGGTGATATCGACGGCGCATTTGATACTAATGAGTTAATTCAGAATAAAATTCAAACAATTGAAAATTGTAATGACAATGATAGGCAAGACCTTTTTGAGATTTGAAAAGCACATTCCACAGTTTTTACTCACAAAACAGGAACAATCAAGGGATTTCAATACCAATTTCGTGTTCGTGAGCATACTAAATTTTGTGTTAGACCATACGTAATTCCAGCGCATTATAGGGACCGTGTTAGAACAGAAATACAATCTATGCTTGACGAGGGCATTATTGAGCCTGCAGTAAGCTCATACAACAATCCATTACATGTTGTTGAGAAGAAAAATGGATCGATCAGGCTTGTCTTAGATTCGAGACAAATCAATACTATCATTATTCCTGAAACAGACAGGCCGCAAACGTTGGAAGAACTTCTTCAAAATTTTAATGGTGTAAAAGTATTGTCTTCCATTGATCTCAGATCCAGCTTTTATCACATCGAACTTCATCCAGAATGTAGAAAATACACAGCTTTCCTTTGTTTCGGCGTTTGTTATCAGTTTCGGAAACTTCCTTTTGGTTTGAACATTTCTTCAGCAGCATTCATTCGCGGGCTAAATTCCATATTACCTGAGTTCTTAAAACGTCACATCACCTTATATGTGGACGATATTCTGATAGCAGAAGCTTCATGGGAACAACATAATCGCATCCTCAACAGTTTGTTACGTATTTTTGCAGAATCTGGAATTACAGTTAACTTGGAAAAGTCTGAATTCGGTAGGTCAAAGGTGAGGTTTTTGGGACATATTATTTCTTCTGAAGGCATTCAGCCGGATCCTGAAAAGTTAGAAGCAATCAGAGCCATTCCAGTTCCATCCACAAAAAGACAAGTCCGCAGTTTTCTGGGTCTCCTAAATTTTTACCGTCGTTTTCTGAATATGCAAATTCTTGTTACACCAAAACTTTGTTCTCTCACTGGAAAAAATACTATTTGGAACTGGGACGAACAAGCACAGTTGGAATTCTTTGAAAGAATCGCTACTTAACGCGCCAATACTAGCTCATCCAGATCTGTCACAAGATTTCTGCCTTAGCACGGATTCTTCTAAAGTCGGTCTTGGTGCCCATTTATTTCAAGAAACCACAGAAAATGACACTACTGTTCAGAAAACCATTGCTTTTGCTAGCCGAGTGCTAACAAAATCTGAAAAAAATTATTCCGTTACTGAGTAGAAGCTTTAGCTATCGTTTGGGCATTTAATAAATTCCGTTTCTTTCTTTCTGGTAAGCACGTAAAGGTATACAGTGATCATCGTGCATTACAATTTCTTATGTCTTCAAAATTAAATCATGACAGGTTAAAACGTTGGGCATTGTTTCTGCAAGAATTCCGCTTCACAATAGTCTACATTTTCGGCAAGGAGAACATTGTTGCGGACGCACTGTCACGCGCACCGGCTAGGCTTGAGAAAAGTAACACAGAAGGCAACCTCGAGAAAAATTTCAGTATTCTTTACATTCAGAAAGTCGCCTTTGAAAACTTCATCACCACATCTTTAAAGGACATTGCTCATGAACAAGATAAAGATCCGATTTGGAAAGACATCAAAAGCAAATAGCATGAAAAGACACACACACAGATTCGGCATTATTACCTGGTTAGAAACCACATACTCTTCAAACGCTGCACTGTTGATGACAAGCTATGGGTACTTTGCATTCCAGACGATTTTGTTAATAAGCTCATTTGGTACATTCATTTCAGCTACGCACATTTTGGCCCACGAAAATGTTATCATATTCTTCGAACGACTTGTTATTTTAACAATATGGAAAATAGAATTCGAAGAGTCTTGTCTATTTGTAAACTTTGTCAAAAGGCGAAACCATCTACTATCTCCCATCGTGCTCCGCTGTTTCCTATCATTCCTTCTAAATTAAAAGAATTTGCTGCTGTTGATCTCTTGGGACCACTTGTCAGAACATCTAATGGATTTTCGTACGTTCTAGTCGCTGTTGAACTTACTTCAAAATTTGTTTCTTTCACACCGTTACGTAAAGCCACTGGACGGTCTGTATCCAACGCCTTTGTTAAAAAATTTTTACGTGAAGTTGGACACGTTAGTAAAGTTATTTCAGATAACGGACCGCAATTCAGATCTGCTGTATGGTCACGCATGCTTCGCAACCATAAAATCAAACCTGTTTTTATTTCATTGTACTCACCACATTGTAACCCCTCCGAACGGATTATGAAAGAAATCAATAAGCTTTGCAGACTTTATTGTCACAGAAAGCATCAGCATTGGGACAGATATTTACACTTATTTCAAAATGTGCTGAATGAAATGCCTCATGATTCCACTGCTTTAACACCTACTCTTGTACTGAAGAATGAAAAACCACCGAACAGAATCAGAGAGCTTGTACCTTTCCCGAATACACGTATACTTCGACACAAAGACATAATTGATTTGGCTATTAAAAATATAAAATCTGCAGCAGACAAAAGGAGAAAACTACACGGTAAAACAAATGCAAAGAAATTATATATTGGTCACAAAGTTCTCATTAAAGCTCATTCATTGTCACATAAGAAGAAACACTTGAGTCACAAATTCTTTCTAGTTTACAATGGACCTTACAGAATCCGACGTATACCACATGATAACTGCGTTGAAGTTGAAACTCTGTGTACTAGGAAGAGTAAAGGTTTACACCACATTTCACATGTAAAACCGTTTATTGAAAGATAATCTGCTTTTTAACTTTGTCTTTGCCGTAAAACTTTTCACTTCACATTTCTAGTATGCTTTGTCAGACTTAAGAAACTGTTAACATGCAACAATGTTTGAAGTTAAATATCCAGCCTAGAACCTAGGGAACATTTTTAAACAGAAATTACGAATACATTGTTATAGTAAACAGACTACACAGTGTTGTATTTGTACATTCTTGCTTGTTAGTTGCACTATTACATAACGACTATCAGGCTTACATACTTAGGACACGTACTGGTACTGCTAATGAGATTTTAATGCAACATTTTGGTTTACTTGAAATTTGGTGTATCATGAGGTAAGTACATTGACTTCTGTAGAACTTCGCTTTCGGAGGACGATAACTACGACACTTCCACAGAGATTATCTTACAACAAGAAGCACAGTTTAGCGCTACAGGACACGCATTTGAGAGATTAATTTTGTACTTAAGCCATTTATTTTTCAAGATTTTTGAATTGCAAAGATGGTTTTCCGTGATACATTTCATTCCATTGCTGTAATCTGTAACACCTGAGGGTATAATTACATTATTCCTCAGAGGGGTACACGCCTACTTTGTGTACCATGTGTTTGGCAAGCACAAGGAACCCTAGCTAATATGGTATTTGCTTATACAACTTTACACATCGGTACCATATTTCTGTAACACACAAATTGCACAGCTATCTGATCATGTAACAGAGAGGTAAACATTTTTTTTTACTACATCAGTGACACATGTTTACGCAATTTCACAGCTGGGTAATTTCACACTTATGAAATTGTATTTTGTCTGTACTTTGTGAACTGTTCATATTTTTTCGGAACAATTGTAATACTATGAGAGCTTTGAATGATGTATTTGGTAAGGGAGCATGATTTTTAAAGTACGTTTGAGGTAAATGACACTACTGACATGAGCAGAGAATTGTTTTAGGTTTTGAAATTATTGCAGAAAGCTACGACAATTTTGAGAGTTGACTGAGGTGTTATGATGTTATTTTTACGACGACGATGTGTATTATGCTGCTGAGGTATGTTTGTGATCAATAAGCTGATGCTATATGAGGAATAAGAAGTGTGTTCGAAACCAATAATCGTACTTTAAGAGTTATGAAATGTGTGTAAATGCGTGACTGTGCCACAATGCCGACGAATATTTTTTTATGGTCACTTATATTTATAGGATTTTGTTTCTACACATTTGTAACCAAATTCTCAACCTGTGAATTTTTTTTATAGGAGACTGCCACTGTAGCGGAAACTGCTGTCGTAAATATTTCAGTAAGAAAGGTAAGTGACCGTGACGTAATGCGTTGCGAGCGGCCAGGTGTGCCAGCCGCCCGGAGAAAAAGCCATTAGGTGGAGAAAAAAAGAGGCCATTAACCTCGCTATTGACGTTCCTTTGCAGAAAGCATCGCAAATACGATACGCTAATAATAACTTTGAAACATTCTTACATCTGCACACCTGATTAGGACAAGTGTCTATCTACGAGAATTGAGAGAATTTCTACTAACTTATGAAATGCCTCATGACTGCTGAATGATTATTTTATGCTTTACTTTGTACATAGTTGCTTATTTCATTTAATATCTAGTTTCTAGCTGCACTGCAGCATTGATTAAAATAAAATTTTATAGATGTACTAATATAAATATTTTCTGTCTACAGATCGAGTAAATAATAATTTTTTTTTAAAAAAAATGAAGGAGCACAAAAAAGACATTTACCTTCACAGGAACTGCATTCATAATTTTCTTTTCAAGTCCTTGGTAATTTTTTTTGGTAGAATAACTTCTTGTGGTGCACCACTTTAATTACATAGACATTAAGATGTGAATATACATTTCCCTTATCTGCATTGTTATCTTTAGTGTACTATTTTTTCTGCTTTAGTTATGTCATGTTTAGGTAGAAGTTATTTAATTTTCTGCTGCTGTTTGCCAGGCATAATGTTACTGAATTTGACTTTGTATTACTCTGCTAAGCCAGTTTACTTCTGATTTATTTTTCTTGTTGCTGCTCATTGCCTTATATTAGTTGTAATATTGCTGCTTGCTTTGCGAATTTGAATATTTTGTCATTGCTGTTTGTGTTAATTGTTTTGTGTTGCTGCATTGCCTCATCCCTTAGTTTAGCATCTGAGCTCAGTAGATTTAAGTTAGCTTAAGAGGGGGTAGACTATATAAGAGACTGCATTGCGATGAATTGGAAGAAATGCATTGAGAAGTTATACAAAAAAAAGTACAGAAAGCAGGTATAGATAGGACTTTTTGGAAATAATGAAGAACGAAGGGAGATCTCCGAGAAGTAAAGAAAGTTTTGTTTGCAAAATACTGCAGTAAAAGAAACCCTGTCCTTTCCTTGTGTTATCCCACTATGTGTTTGTGTTCCCTTGTGTATTTATGTTTTTCCTGTATTTATATGTTTATCTGATAAGACTTATGTTGTAGAATTTTTCTAATACTCAGCTACATGAACTATGATGAGGAACACTGTTATCAACAAATATAATTTGCATTAATAATATGTTATTTACTTTGTAAAGATGTTTAGACATTATTTATTCTGTTTTGTTTTAATGCTCATGTGTAAAGTTGATGTTTCAAAAGTTATTCTGATCTTTTGTGTATTTACTTATGTCATTAATTCCTATAACATTGATGTATATGTTTATTTCTATTCTGTTGTAAAACCTGTACTACAAATGTTATCTGTATTGTTATGTCCTTTAATGATGTATTTTGTACCGTTGTAATTATATTCTCATGTTATAAAATTGTAATTGACACCAGTTCTTCAAATTAAGTATCATTTCATTGCACACATTTCTGTTGGTCATAGTATATGGACAATATGTGAGAAGCAGGGACTGTTAGTGTTTGTACGTGTGTTAATAATTCAGCAAGGGACTGGATAACAGCATTGCTGGTTCTAAGGACAATTCCAAAAACTTTGTGAGTGCACAAGTGGTGGTTTATGGACTTGCTATATTATCCGCAAGACTCTTCAATGGTGATTGTGCACCTACATAGTCACAACAGATGGCTGCTGGCCATCTCTACAAGGACTACAGTGGGTCTGCATCTTTGATGACCCACCAGTACCATTTTCTCTACAAGGACTACAGTGGGTCTACATCTTTGATGATCCATCCATACCATTATTTCTACAAGGACTGCAGTGGGTCTGCACCTCTGGTAGCCCACCAGTACCGTAATCTCTACAAGGACTACAGTGAGTCTGCGTCTTTGCTGACTCACCAGTAACATTATTTCTACAAGGACTGCAGTGGGTCTGTGCCTCTGGTGGCCCACCAATACCGTAATCTCTACCAGGACTACAGTGGGTCTGCTCTGTGATGACCTACCCACCAATACTCTTCAAAACTTCGACTGACTCCGCTGTGGGTTTGCTCTGTTGTGGCCCATTACCTGTCAGCATGTCAAGAGTCAGCACTGTCTTTCCGTTGGAAGGACAACAGTACTTCTTCAAGACTGCATGGAAATCCACTACTTCTGTGTGCAATTTCTTTTACTAATGAGACTTTGTGAAAAAAAACAGTAATTACTATTATGATGAATGATCAGGACTATCTTTATGGACTGTGAGAAAATTTTAGCTTTTGACCAACATTGTATCAATAAGTGTGTGCATTTGATTTCTTTGTTATTATAATTACGATTATGAAAAATTTTAACAAACATGTATTGCCAGTGCCCAAAAAAATTTGTAAAATTTTTTGTGGGTAGCATGGGGGCTATGTAAGTAGGCTGTTTAGGTTTTTTTATTGGTAACGCCACCTCTGTATGAAAATCACTGGCTGTGCTGTGTGCAGTCCGTGGCTGCTTTGCATTGTCGTAATACTCGCCATTGTAGTGTTAGGCAGCTGGCTGTGAACAGCGCGTAGCGTTGCGCAGTTGGAGGTGAGCCGCCAGCAATGGTGGATGTGGGGAGAGAGATGGCGGAGTTTTGAAATTTGTCATGAACTGCTATATATATTATGACTATTGAGGTAAATACATTGGTTGTTCTCTATCAAAATCTTTCTTTTGCTAACTATGCCTATCAGTAGTTAGTGCATTCAGTACTTTGAATCTTTTATTTAGCTGGCATTAGTGGCGCTTGCTGTATTGCAGTAGTGGGAGTAACCAAGATTTTTGTGAGAAAAGTGATTTGTGAAACGTATAGGTTAATGTTAGTCAGGGCCATTCTTTCGTAGCGATTTTTTTGAAAGTCAGATTGCGTTGCGCTAAAAATACTGTGTGTCAGTTTAAGGACAGTCTCGTGTAAAATTATCAAAAGGGGACGTTTCACCTTAAGTTAGTTCGGTTTAAGTAGTTCTAAGTTCTAGGGGACTGATGACCTCAGAAGTTAAGTCCCATAGTGCTCACAGCCATTTGAATCATTTGAACGGATATAATACAGGAATTGGGGTGGCTGTCATGAAAAAAAAGACGTTTCACGTTAAGGCAGGTTCTTCTCATGAAACTGCAATCACCAGCTTTCTCCTCAGAATGTGGGAATATCTTTTTTTGGCGCCCACCTTCACAGAGAAGACGAGGAGAAATCAGGGTTCGCACGGAAAGATTTAAATGTTCATTTCTCCCGCAGGCTGTTCGAGAAGGGAACACTAGCCACGTAACTTGAAGGTACAATGTAGTTCGATGAACTGCTTAAATATGAACTGTAGAGTGATCATACAGATGTAGATGTATGATGTACTCCTTCGCTGGTGGGCTGCGAACGTTTGACAGCACTACGTGTAAGTCAAGCCGCCTGTTTGAGTACACAACTGTGTACTGCGTAACGTCGAGTGAGTCGACGCTGTACGAAGGTGTACTCACCGAGGTCTTGGCAGTACGTCTCCCACATCAGTCCATCGCCGTAACTCATTTCGTCGGTGACGTTGGCGACGTGGTTACAGACACAGTCGAGCACCGAGGTGTTATTTGCTGCCAGCAAAACCAGCAGCGACGTAGCTACGCCCGCTGGGCCCATTGTCAGCTCCTCACGCAGAGGTGGGAACGAACACACGCGGTGCGTACCGCAGGGAGCACTGACTGAGTGTGCGCTGCGTGCAGCGGAAGTGTTTCCGCAGGAAGGTTAAACCGCAGGAAGCGTGACGTCTCTCAGCCGTGACTCGCTCATTTTTCCCTTTACTTTACCAGTCATCAACTGCGGACACGTATTCGTCACAAAAGAGAATTTGTTTCACAAATGCGCCTGC
The DNA here is from genome assembly GCF_021461385.2 of Schistocerca piceifrons. Lineage (NCBI taxonomy): Eukaryota > Metazoa > Arthropoda > Insecta > Orthoptera > Acrididae > Schistocerca > Schistocerca piceifrons. Next base: position 2,393,832 of record NW_025727757.1, read on the forward strand.
AACATGGACTTAGGACGACATCGTGTTACACTAAGAGACTTGTAGCAGATGTCCAGCCGTACTGATTTACTATTTCGACACAAAAATCTCATGACGTGCCAGTCTTTAATAATGAATTGGCAACTGATGCACATTCAAGTGCCAAAGAAACTGGTACACCTGCCTAACACCATGTAAGGCACCAGCGAACACGCAGAAGTGCCGAATGCACTCGACTAATGTCTGAAGCAGTGCTGCAAGGAATGAACACCATAACTCCGCAAGATATCTTCTGGGTAGCACGTTGCAGCACATACCAGATGTGCTCAGTGATGTTCATGTCTGGGAAGTTTGGTGGCCAGCGGAGGCGTTTAAACCCATAATGGAGTTCCCGAAGCCACTCTGTAGTAATTCACGACGTGTGGGACGTCGCATTGTCCTGCTGGAATTGCCCGAGTCCGTCCGAATGCAAAATGGACATGAATAGACACAGGTCATCAGGCAGGGTGCTTACGTACGTGTCACCTGTCAGAGTCGTATACAGACGTGTCGGGGGTCCCATATCACTCCAAGTACAGACGCCTCACATCATTACAGAGCCTCCACCAGCTTGAACCCTCCCCTAATGACATGCAGGGATTCATGTGGTTGTCTTCATACCTGTACACATCCATTCGCTCGCTAGAATTCGAAACGACCCTCGTCAGACCGGATAACATGATTCCGGCCATCAACAGTCCAGCGTCGGTGTTGACAGGCCCTGACGAGGCGTAAAGCTTTGTGTTGTGCGGTCATCAAGGGTAGAGGAGTGGGCCTTTGGTTCGAAAAGCCCATATCGATCATGTTTTGTTGAATGGTTCGCACGCCGATACTTGTTGATCGTGCAGCATTGAAATCTGCAGCAATTTGCATAAGTGTTGCACTTCTGTCACGTTAAACTATTCTCTTCAGCCGTCGTTGGTACCGTTCTTGCAGGATGTTTTGTCGGCCGCAGCGATGTCGGAGATTTGATGTTTTACCCGATTCCTGATAGTCACGGTACACTCGCGATATGATCTTACGGGGAAAACTCCCCACTTCATAATCTACCTCGGAGATGCTGTGTCCCATCGCTCGTGCGCCGACAATAGCACCACCCACAAACTCGCTTAAATGTCGATAACCTGCCACTGTAGCTGCAATAACCAATTTAATGATTGCGCCAGACACTTGTTGTCTTATATAGGCGCTGCCGACCGCAGCGCCTTGTTCTGCTTATTTACATATCTCTGTATTTCAATATGCATGCCTATACCAGTTTCTTTGGCACTGCATAGTAGATCTACGAAGGGCGTTCAAAAAATTTTGCACAGTCATCTCTAATTTTTTTATTTTTTGCAGGAGGAGAATTAAATTTTTTGTGAATATACTTGGAACATTCGGCTATAAGTTGGTATATAAAAGTATTTCCTTTTATTTAGAGGTGAGCCATAATGGACCGTAAGGTAGATGTCAGGTTGCGACAACGGTCGATGATGGAGTTCCCCTTCCATACAGGCGATGACTCTGCCACATTGATTCACAGGAAGTTGCCCCCTTTTAATGGGGAGGACACTGTGAATCGCAGCAGTATCCAGCGGTGGTTACAGAGGTTTAAAGAAGTTGATTTCTCTCTACTGGACAGTCCACGATGCGGTAGACCATCGATGGCAGTGAGTGATGCGAACAAGGAGACCATTGATCAAATTATCCAAAATGACAGATGTGTGACGACATGACAGATTGCTGAAATGACTCGTTTGTCATTGGGTAGTGTGGTATCACTGGTACAGTCACTAGGGTACAAAAAAGTCTACGGTCGCAGGTTCGAATCCTGCCTCGGGCATGGGTGTGTGTGATGTCCTTAGGTGAGTTAGGTTTAAGTAGTTCTTAGTTCTACGGGAGTGATGACCTCAGAAGTTAAGTCCCATAGTGCTCAGAGCCATTTGCTCCATTTGGACAAAAAAGTCTGTGCACGTTGGGTGCCTAGATTATTGACAAGCGAAATGAAAACGATGAGGAAGAATGTGTGTTAGGGTCTCATGAAGACCTTTACTGAAGAGTGGAAACATCCTGACGGCGTCATTACACAGGATGAAACATGGTTGTTTTTGTGCGAACTTGAGAGCAAAGTCCAATCCATGGAGTGGCGCCATCCAGGTTCCTCTCGGAAGTAGAAACAAAGACGTTCACGAACAGCAGGGTGAAAGGTGATGGCCTCGTTCTTCTGGGATCAGTGTGGTGTCGTTTCATTGACTTTTTGGAACCTAGCTCCACAGTTAATTGGGACCATTACTGTTTGTCAATGGACAAGCTGCGATGTGCCATCAAGACCCACAGACCACAGCTTCAGCGTCAGTTCATCAGACTACACCGTGACAATGCCAAACCCCATACAGTTCTTATGCCTCAGAAAAAAATCAGGACAATGGGTTGGAAAATTGTTCCTCATCCTCCCTACAGTGCGGACTTGGCTCCATCTGATTTTTACCTCTTTGATCGTCAAAAGGCCCACCTGCGCGGTAAAACATTTGATAGTGGGACTTATTTCCTGTGTCAAGCGATGGTTAAAAGTCAATCCCCAGAATTTTACCAAAGTGCATTTACGTCATGGAAAGAACGTTGGGCAGATGCGTCACAGCTGATGGACGCTACATAGTGTAGGCTACATAGTGTAGGCTCAATGTAGAGCTAAACGTTCCAAGTATGTTCACAAAAAATGACATTCTCCACCTGCAAAAAATAAAAAAAAATTAAAGATGACTGTGCAAAACTTTTTGAACGCCCTTTGTGCATTATATCAATTCGAAATTGTGAACATGGACAGCCATCAGCTGTGGAGTGGAGTGACGACAGGGACTCGAGCCCGGACGTCCCACTCGTCGCGAGTGGCCGCCTTACCATCAGGCTATCCGAGCGAGACCCGCGGCCAGCCGCAAACACCTGTTTGTTGTCAACCATGTGTCTGCAAGCTGTACTCTTACCTCCATTATGTGTATTCCAACATAGGGGAGACGTTTCTGTCGAAAGTCGCTTGCCTGCAGTCGGCGGATGAATACGACATTGGAGTGCCGGTGTTACTCCGAATTACAATTCATGCACGTCGAAACGAGCTTCACATCGTAATTCGATAACTGCGTTTCTAATAAAAATAAATTTGTTGATCAAAATGATTGTCGATGGATACGTTATGCAGGAAATACGCTAATGAGCGAACACATGACCACCACAGCAGTCCGGGAAGTTGAATGCCGCCAGGTGCCGCTTAGTGTGTGTATATGTTGTAGTAAGTGTGAGGTGTCGAGATGGCTACTATTGGCGAGAAAACTGCGCTACTAGGATGTTAGTTGAAAAGACAAAGCCACGTAATCAGCTGGGGGGTGGGGTGGGGGGGTGGAGAGTAGGTGGTGGTTGTGTGGGGACGGGTGGAGAGGGGGGGGGGTACGCCAGGGGGGGATTCCTTCGAAATTGAGAAAGCTGCACCCCTATAGTCGGATCTGAAAATCGCAACACCAAGGAGCAGTTCTGCAACTGAAACGGAAGTTGGGAGGCGTCTTTCTGCTTCAGAATGATGATGTCTATCCAGATTTAAGAGCAGTGCCAGTCGCACAGGAGTGTGGCTAGCAGCGCCACTATGGGGATGCAAATCAAGTTTCCTTTAAATGCTTTCTGCAACGTTCGTGAGCGTTAATTACCTTTGAAACCGTCCGCCCCCGATAGCTGAGTGGTCAGTGCAACAGAACGTAAATCCTACGGGCCCGGGTTCGATTACCGGCTGGGTCGGACATTTTCTCCGCTCAGGTACTGGGTGCTGTCCTAATTATCATCATTTCATTCGTATCGACGTACAAGTCACGAAAGTGGCGTCAAATCGAAAGACTTGCACCTGGCGAACGGTCTACCCGACAGGAGGCCCTAGCCACATGACATTTCATTTATCTTTGAAATTGGACTTTGCGAATTGATGTTTGTCAAGAACGCCTCTAAGGCGACAAAAGCGTCCGTTATCATCACTGGGGCTGAAAGAGGTTGTGTACTAGGGCTACAAGAAGGTCCGTGTTCCTTCTGCAACGTTACAGGAAAACTTGGCCGGAATGTTGCCACTGTACATCATTGTTGCCACAAGCGGTCACGAAAATCTACTACGGAGCCAAGAAGATTGGACTCCAAACGGCCACGTGGAACTACAGAGAGGGAAAACAATTGTGTTTGGCGCATGGCTCTGGCGTAACGTACTGCATCTGCAGCGGCAGCTTATGTGGTAGTTGGCACCACAATGACACAATGAACTGTTACAAAGTGGTAACTTCAGGAACAGGTCCGCCTTGTAGCGTGCATTCTACTACCTACAGACCAGCGACATTGGAGAGTTGAGCGGTGTCAAGCGAACAGGGTGGAGGTGTCGTGTGTTTCCTGGTGGAGGCTGGTGCCACCTCGGTGCCAGTGATGGCCGGGAGTTGACTAGGAGGAGGCGACTTGAGTGCCTGCAGCCGACCTGCCTGCCTGCTAGACACGCGGGATCCACACCCGGGGTTACGGTCTGCAGTGTGGCTTCGTGTGACTGCAGGGTCACTGTCGTGGTTACTCCATACACCCTGACTGCTAAGTTGTACGTCAGTCTGGCGATTCGACCTATTGTGCCCAGAAGCGACCTCCGAGTTCTGCTTTGCTGCCGTGAGGCGATATGCGAATGAACTATTTAATGAACTCTGCATTCCGTTATGAATTCCCCAAGACGATTCCTATGCACTTAATGATATCTGACTATGCAATCCAGGCCTGTGTTGATGATTCGGGCTGGGTGAGGTCGCGTCCCTGATAAAAAAATGATTATACATGGAAATTACCATAACTTCATCCCACCAAAATTTGTGACTTGGTCATAGGTAAGGGTATGTAACCTCCCAAAAGATAAATCCCGTACGCCAAGTATAACCTCCCAACAGATAAATTCCGTAACCTCCCAACAAAAATGTGACTAACCTCGCAATAAAAATGTGACTCATATACAACCTTTCAAAAGAAATCTGGGAATGTAACATTTTTAATAATCAATTGACTGTGAATCTAAACTGGTAAATCTGGACGTCAGCAGTGCTGCGTCGCTGCCCTGAAAAATCATTCTGAATAAACTGAAATTCCTTACCTCAATGATGTCGCCAGATAACGCTTATATATCTGCTCCTATAAGAAATTTTTCTTGCACAGCTCAGTGTAATGTTGGCCACTAGATTTTGTTTTGTATGAAAAACAACCGATTTTCTTTACCATAATCGGCATCACTGTCGATAGGAGAAATTAGAAAAAAACTTTAAATTCAGATAAATGACTGTCAAAATCTATCTTTATAAGAAACGTTATTACTGAAAGATTTTTGAAAATATTTACGTGGGACTTTGATATAACTGTAGTACAAAAATCAGCTGTAGCAATTAACATACGCGCATGGCAATAAATAACAATAACATTTTGCTTTTACCTTATACTACATCGCTGAGGCATCGCCATCGTTCCCCACGACCGACCTTGGTAATTCCATACAGGACACACGTGCTCTCCGTGAGCTATACAAGCAGACAACTGCTCTCTAAGAGCGGCCTGACACAGCCGCCCGACTGCGAGCTACTACTACTACTACTACTACTACCACTAATGCTGCCGACACTGCTCTCTGGTCTGCCATTCTACTGTAGCTTTCATATCGCAGTCAGCGCGTGAGCAATCCATCCAAGCAAGTTACATCAGCTCGACTGCGCTGGCAATAAATTCCTTAGTCATGGACTTCTTACATAACCCCCCACTGGGGGGGGGGGGGGGGGCTGGTAAAAATTTGGCAGCGATGGTGAGTCAATATATAACATTGTTGATAAATAATATAAGTACAGAACATATTAAGAAATGACGTAAAGTGCACACGCGCTGGGTACAGAACATATTAAGAAATGAAATAGAGTGCATATGCATTATATCAATCTTTGCCAGTTTTACAAGAATTATGAAAGGAATGGGAGGGATAGCATCACGGTTGTAGCACAGTGGGTTGCACATCTTTTCTCTGAAGTATTTATCACTGTAGCCAAGATAGTGAAATGCAGTATTGTAAGTAGGCTGTTTAGTTTTTTTTTATTGGTAACGCCACCTCTGTATGAAAATCACTGGCTGTGCTGTGTGCAGTCTGTGGCTGCTTTGCATTGTTGTAATACTCGCCATTGTAGTGTTAGGCAGCTGGATGTGAACAGCGCGTAGCGTTGCACAGTTGGAGGAGAGCCGCCAGCAGTGGTGGATGTGGGGAGAGAGATGGCGGAGTTTTGAAATTTGTCATGCACTACTATATTTATATATGATGATATCAAGGTAAATACATTGTTTGTTCTCTATTAATATCTTTCATTTGCTAACTATCCCTATCAGTAGTTAGTGCCTTCCATAGTTTGAATCTTTTATTTAGCTGGCAGTAATGGCGCTAGCTGTATTGCAGTAGTGGGAGTAACGAAGATTTTTGTGAGGTAAGTGATTTAGTGATTTGTGAAAGGTATAGTTTAATGTTAGTCAGGGCCATTCTTTTGTAGGGAATTCTGAAAGTCAGATTGCGTTGCGCTAACAAAATATTGTGTGTCAGGTTAAGCACAGTCCTGTATAATTGTTTGAAGGGGACGTTTCAGTATCAAGACTGCATGTTGTCCTTTTGGTAGTACGGTAGGTACACCAAACAGTAGGACTGTAGTGACACCTCCATTGGTCAGAGTGGTGGGCAGCTTGATATGTCAGCAACACAGTCTTGTAGAATCCATAATCTTACATCAACGTAGCGTTAGTGCAAAAACCAAATAGAGTGCTTCATGATCATGAGGATGGACAGGTTATACGGATATCGCAGTAATTGGTGGTGATTTTGGTCAGAAGGTGAACGATACATTCTTATGCTAGTCATCATTCAGAACTACACTAGTGTATCATCCTGTTTGTATAATTATTGGCACTTGTTGGCCAGTTACAAAGCATTTATGTATTATTACAAAACATTATTCAGAAGTCATCTCATTTAAATAATTATTGGCACTCATTGGCCAATTACAAAGCATTTACGTAGTATTACAAAATATTATTCAGAAGTCATCTCATTGGAGTAACTATTGGCACTCGTTGGCCAGTTACATTTATGTAGCATTACAGAACAGTATTAAGCATTAAAAATGACATAGAAGTCATTATTCAAAACAAGAGTTATTGCGTGTACCAACATGCTGCTAGTGAGTATATCTAATATCATGCAAGTGACATAAGACGTATTTAAAATGTAAGACATTGCACCTAGTACTCGAAGTGTTTAGTCCAATAATACATAGACATAATGGAATCAGTACATCAGAATTATTTGCATTATATTTAGGACTAGCAACATATCTTAAACTGGTAGCATTATTTAGTTGTATACTTGTAATAGTTGGGACTAGCAATAATTTTTTTTGTGCTAGCACTGCATTGTGTTGGGATCAACAGTCAACTGCTGAGGCATAAAAATTTGCTTTTGATTTATTGCTGGAAATAAGGATTATTAATATCATTCATCACGAGTCGGCTGTAGCAAGGTTATCAAACAAGTAGAGTACATGTGATCACATTCATGAATCATAGAGACACACCTGGGTACAAAAAATGGACATTCTAGAACAGGTTTAACAACTAAGTGCTTGTAGCATACAGCAGAACGACATATTACAGAAATCATTTTAACGTCTTGAAAAGCATATCCTGAAAGAAATACAAAGTGGATTATTGAGCTGAGAGAAGAAATGTATATTATGCTGAAAAGTGGTAAAATTCTAATTAACAGGTAATGACACATCTGCTTAACATGCATGTACTCTAGCTGTCCCTTCCCAAAACATTCAATCATCATACTACGCGATATACGACGTACTGTCATATAGAACTACAACAAATACTTAAATAACTACATATACTTCACCATTATCCTCATCTGCAAAAGAGAAAAGGAAACTTCATTATTCATTACCATTTTCTTCATATAACTAGACACCATCGTATATTATCCTCTGCCAAATAGTACACTATTCTTTATCTTATTTATCAGCATCATTCATCAGCGTCATCATTTCATATATTAGTAAGTTTCTTACTTCTAGTATACTCCATCACTAAAATGAACATACACAGTGTTGTGTCTAGACAAGACAGCCTAGACACAATCAGAGGAAGCCGAAAGGCACGCGCTTAAACTCACGCAGGCTGGCGTGAGGTCTGAAACAGGATACGTAATGAATGCTATAAAGAAAAGTACGTAGTTTCTGGAATACTTAACTTTAATCCATAATCTGTGTACATCGCTCTTGTACAGATATAATCTCCATTTCACTATACTGGTAATGGCGCCTTGCTAGGTCGTAGCCATGGACTTAGCTGAAGGCTGTTCTAACTGTCTCTCGGCAAATGAGAGAAAGGCTTCGTCAGTGTTGTATCGCTAGCTACGTCGTCCGTACAACTGGGGCTAGTGCTAGTACGTCTCTCTAGACCTGCCGTGTGGTGGCGCTCGGTCTGCTATCACTGACAGTGGCGACACGTGGGTCCGACTTCTACTACCGGACCGCGGCCGATTTAAATGCTACCACCTAGCAAGTGTGGTGTCTGGCGGTGACACCACACACAGCTCTGCTCGATGGTCCACGGCAATTGCGTCTGAAAGAAAAGTAATTACTCAAGGTTGCTGTCATACAGTGCGTACACTTTATTTTGGCATTCTTAGTTAATTCTAATCCATTTACTCTTCATGACAAGGTATTGCATTTTCTTTCGTTCATTCCGATGGTGAAAGGTTGTTTAATTTATTTCTTTTACACAGTATTGCTTTCTGAAAATGATGAATATGGATTAATATCTTGCATTTAAATCATATACCCATTAAATGAAAACTTGTTTCTAGTGATGTGACTAAGCACACAGAACAGCATTACAGAAAACGTATTAGGTCAGAACCATAGACAATTTTCAAATGCAGAAATGTACACATCGTATCATAATGTAGTAGCAAAAAAAATGTATAGTCAAGATGTTGAGATATCATAAGGCAAAATGTCAATGTCAACTGGTGTTTGTTATATCTTAAAGATTTCATAGTGCATACAGAGAAAATTCTACTTTCTATAGGAAAACCATCATATATACATAAGAAACATGGAAAGTATGCACGGTCTGATACATAACGACAAGAAAAGCAACCTGCTAATCGTACCTTGCACGGCACTTGCCAAGAAAAAATATGATCATCATCAATAAGTGGTCATATAAATATCTGGAAATGGCATTATAGTGTGATAGATCATAAATTATGTTCATTCAATGAAGAGTATAATATTGTAAATATGGTGATTGCCCTTGGTTTTCGTGGTTCTCAAAGTTTCGACATGTACTACATTGTGGTGAGGAATGCTGCGAATTCTAAATGGACCAGCTTACAGAAGCTCAAATTTACTGCATCTATTCTTTCCTCTGTTGGTTAAATAGTGTGTGCGTACAAATATCTTCTGTCCAATGTGAAATTAATGGCGTGTACAAACCTGTTTCTGCTGTATCTGCGGCGCTCTGAGGCACGTTTGATGTTATTTAGGGCAATGTCAATTATCTCACGGTGGCGTAGTCGACGAGATGTAGGAAAAGATACTAATTCTTTAATTTTATTCGGTGGTTCAACATTTTTCAATATAACAGTCGGAGATAGCATAGTGGATTCATTTGGTATGGAGTTAATTACATCCTGGAATGAGAGCATGTGTGTGTCCCAATCAATATGTCTTTTATGGCAGCATATTCTACATAGTTTAGCAATTTCTTTTATTAATTGTTCAGAAGGGTTTGAAGTACCGTCATGCCTGAATATATAGGTAGCAGAAATGTTTCTAGCTCGTAATATACATGCCCATATCGCAGATCAAAATTGTCGTCCATTGTCGGAAATTACTTTCAGTACATGCAAAACATGGAATACAAAATGTTTTACAAATGCATTCGAAATAGATTTAGCAGTAGCTTTGCGTAACGGAGTGGAAGTAACAAATTTCGAAGTGAGTTCTACAGCGACAAAGATGTAACAACAACCTCTATTAGATCTGGTAATCGGCCCAAAAATGTCTAGAGCGGGCATTTGTCTCAATTTAATAGGTACAGTGGGATGTAACGGGGGATTATGTGAAGTCGTGTCTGATTTAGCTTTCTGTCAGATTTTACATGACGCTAAAACTCGTCGAATACGTTTCTCCATGTTGGCAAAATAATAGTTCTGTCTCAGTATAAGAAAACATTTTCTGGCTCCGTAATGTGCGTAACTTAAATGAGTATACCAGATGAATTTGTTAACAAGCTCGTCAGGAATGCATAGTAACCAGTTGTTGCTGTCAGGGTGAGAGTAGCGAAACAGAATGTTGTTGCATACGGTACGATTGTTTCTAATAGTAACGTTATTCCTATCTTGCCAAAGATGTTTAATTTCTTTCTATACGTTGTCCTTGCTCTGCTCTTTTGCTATGTCTCGTAATGACGACGAAATGAAATTTTCAAATGCAGCTTGTTGAATATACATGAGGCTAAAATTTGCTTGGTAGAAGTCGGTTGCGATGTCTTGCTGATTATTGCTGAGAGATCGGTATAGTGCGTCTGCTACAATATTTTGTGTACCGGGAATGTGAACAATTGTAAAATTCAATTCCTGTAAATAAAGCTTCCATTTGCTTAACCTGTCGTGTGTAAATTTAGTAGAAAGCAATAACTGCATTGCTCTATGATCTGTGTAAACGGTAGTATATCTTTCATAAAGAAAATGCCTAAATCTGGTAAATGCCCATACAACACACAATGTTTCAAGCTCTGTAACAGAACAATTGCGTTCAGCAGGTGACAGAATGCGACTTGCAAAGGTGATGTATTTAAACAAACTCAGACTGTGCTTGGCTACCCCAGGACAAAATAGCGTTTTTACCCGTCAACTGGCATAATCTAGGGGTTTCTAAAGCAGAGTGATGAATAAATTTACGGAAAAAGTTAATTAATCTCAGAAAGCTGCGCAGTTGTTTCTTGGTCGTTGGAACACTAATGTTACGTAAAGCTTGAAGTTTTTCTGGGACAGGCGCAATGCCTTCTGCTGAAATTACATGTCCAAGA